>NC_051181.1:110871787-111102412 GCF_013339695.2 Rhipicephalus sanguineus
GCGCTACTTTAGTCTATTTCGACAAATATAATGTTAAATTTTTAATAAACAGGAAGCCAAGAGGGTATATTTGGAAATATATTTAGACGTGGTTCGCTCTATCAGTATGCTCCACGTTGAGATAAAAAATTCACCTCACGAAACCCCCTCCATGTTCCCATAGGCGACGCTTATGAAGATATAGGCGTAACTTATTTACATTTAAGTAGATCGGTCAGCCCAAGATAGGCAGGCCTGCTACTTTGAATCGAGATAAGGGGTAATTACGACATGAAAGGAGCGCCGAGAGATCTTGATCAAATGGTAAAAGCGCATGTATACAGACGCGAATCACGTTGCGACATCTCTAAAACTGTATATATTTATTCATTTGGCTTGTACAAATGGCTAGAATGTTTTTTTTTTTCGTTTCTTTTTCTTATTATCACATTTGTGCTGCCTGGGTTAGGCCAGGCAATCAGCGCAAGGTAATTGTATAGCGATCTCCTATCGTCGTGTTATATCGATGAGGTCAGCTTTCGACAAACCCAAAAAGCGTACCCGATTGTTTAAGATGCAACATCAGCCAGATATACTTTAAGTATGCCTCGATGATAAATACACGAGGGGATATTTCTTCACACTAATGGTACGTGTTAACAATGTCGCTTATGGGATAAATAATTATGTTAGGACAGAGCATATTAAACAGATCTCAATTCTCCAGCCCACCATGGATGGTGGCTTAGCAGACAAGGTGTCGTGCTGCTAAGCCAGAGGGTGTGGGCTAGCATCCCTGTCACGCCGGCCGCAGCATAATCACAAACACCCTAATTTTCAATATATATAATTTTTAGGGGTGTGCCAATATTGGAGTTTCGAATTTGAATCGAATAATTCGATTCAACTTTCGAATAGCTACTATTTGAAGTTTCGAATAATTCGACAGGACGAATATCTAACCCGCGACAAAGGCCAATGGTGCAACTTAGTTAGGATGGGTGACTAAAACTAACGCTGACGTCGTTACAGTGGGCCTTCCGTTAAAACTTGCAGCGATATCCTAGTTCAAAAGCGAGCGAGCGTTCATTTATTTTCAAGGAGATTGTGTGATTTCCGCACATAAAGGCCATATAGTCAAGAGACTCAGAAATGCTTCAATGAGCCCCTGATCCTAAGAAAGAGTGATCCTTTGAAATACTGTGAAAGAGGATGGAGCTGCAGTTTATCCAGGTATTGCCAAAATTTCTTTGCGATACTTTCCCGCCCCTGCTACTGAGGTGCCCAGTGAGCGCATGTTTTCAACTGCAGGAAATGCCGTAACATCACAGCGAGAGAGCCTGAAGCCATGTGTTGTGGAACAGATTGTGTTTCTGCATGATAGTATTGTATCTTTCGGTAGCAGTCACTCACTGCGTTATGTGTTGGAGGACATAAGCAGATTTCACTTTTTCGTTCTTTCTTTCAATTTTCAAAAAAATATTTTAATATTCGATATTCCATTCGATGTTCTTGGCTACTATTCGGCACTATTCGATTCGAATTCAATTCGAATTCGATTCAAGACAAAATTTCACTATTCGCACACCTCTAATAATTTTTTTTTTTTCTCTCGATGTGGGAGAAATGGAAGAACACCCGTTGTACATAGATTTAGGTGCTGTTAAACACGTGGTCAAAGTTAATCAGGAGTCCCGACATACGGCTTGCCCTGTAATCATGCGATGGTTTTGGCAAAAAGAAACCCAGAGCTTGACTTCTAATTTCTCCACCTCTGTCAATAAAAATCTTGTATCATAAGGTGCATAAATGCCTGGAATATCTATCGATTTGCAATACGAACATTCGAGCAACGTTTCCGGCAAAAGCGATTGGTAGGAGTGTTAGGCATTAAGAAATGACAGTGCTTCAAGAATTATTACTTAACCTTCATGCGAAGATAATTAAAAGAAATTAAAACTCCACCTCAAGGTTTGCATGCCTTGACACGAAACAGCGGAAACGCGAACGAATTTGTTATGCGTTCTAGAGGTTTCCGCAGCGGCAGTGTACCTTCGCTTGTGTCATGCGTGGTGCACGTCGCAAAACGCGCAGCGAGTTTTGTGCAGCTCGACGGCGTCTGTCGAAACAAAGTTCGCAAGCTCGGCCGTGTGATACAAGTCGGGAACGAGCGTCGCTGAAGCATAACTTTCGCCCCACTTTCTAATGTCATGTCTGAGGTGGGAATTGCGCTCGCGTCAAAAAAATTGTCATTTAGCTCGCAGGCCGCGGTCGTGGTCTTCAATTTTCCCGCTCCTCATTCAAAGGACCCGGCGCAGGAAAAAAAGAAACAAAAGAACAAAATTTAAAACGAACAAAACGAGCACGCACGCCGCCTTCGTTTGGGACGGGACGGGCCGTCGGTTCGCGCACTCTCCGCCGGAGCGCACACTGCGCGCTCGTGACCGCGCGCGTCTTTTCCACCAATGGCGTGCTAGCTCGCTCGACGTCATCGGAGTGCCCGCGCATGCGCTCTTTCTTCGGGGCGCTCTTGTGGAGAGAAGGGGAGGGGTGTAGCGGGTGGGGGGACCGTAAGCAGCCGAAAAAGCGTCCGATGGGAGAGGACGACGGTACGGAGCGGCGTAGCTGCGGCGGCGTCGGACGCACGTTTTGATTGCAATTTCAGCCGGGCGGCTGGTAGCGCACACGGGTACATGGCGCGGTCAGCGAAAGATGTGCCACGATGACACGCGCTTCTCGTCGGCGGGATAACCGGCCGGGCCCGGCGGCGGCGTGCTGCGCTCCCCATCTTCATCTCGTGACGACTGTGCGGTGGTTGTGTGTGTGGTGGCCCCTTCAGGCGATCCTGCTTCTGTGCGCGGGGACATGCGGCTCGGCCGACGTGGATGTGGTGGCCACTTGTTACGCCGACTGCGGATCGCGCCTGGTAAGCCGCTATCCGCTGTTCCCCGGCTGGACCGTCAGCTGATCGCCGCGAGATCATCTGTGCCCAACAGGGCTTGCATTCACGGAAACCTGCTACACTAGAATCATTCTGTAGAGAAAATTTCTGTCAGTGATGTCACTTGACGCATACGTAGCCAAGGCATCCGAATAATGCCAAAGGGCATTTACGAACCGAAAGCTTCGGAAATTTGGCCGCTGCGGCGAAATCCACAATACCCTCGTTAATATTAACATCTCCATTGACGTGACTGGCAGAAATTTCATCTTAACAACGATTATAATGTGCAGAGGTTTGTTGTAAATAGGGGCCAGGTACTTTTTATTATCATTATTTTTTTTCGAGAGCGCAACTTGCCCTATCTGCAAAAGGCGTTGGCGTGACGTCACACTGGACTTTTCTCGTGGATTCATCGTGTATTGATGCGCCGATGCAATAGTTTCGTTTGCTCGTGAATCATGACCCAGGAGTGGTGTGGGCATGCACGCACCGAGAGTAGCTGCGTCAGTGTGAATCCGAATAGGTTGTGCATTCCTGCTGTCACATCGTATCATGGAACAAATACATAGGTGTGTGCAGGGGCACGGGGGGAGGGGGGGGGGTCAGGGGCGCCCCCCCTCCTAGTCACATAAGAGGGAGGCGCAAAATCTGCTGCATACATTGACTTGGTAGGGGGGGGGGGGGCTGCGATGATCCTTCATCCCCCCCCCCCCCGCACCACCCCTGATGAGGAACCCTGCGTACGCCTATGAACAAATGTATATCTTCCAGCAGTTACATTTTTTACCAACGATCGTGAGAAGTCCCTGTACACATGCAAAACAAAAGGCGTTTACATTAGCACCTTGTATCTGAAATGATAACCTTGCCACACAAGGCGTCCGCAAGACCTATACACCGTCCTTATCCTCACTGACACTATAAGCATGAGAATTGGAGAGCTCGGAAATCAAGTTAAAATATCGTTTTCTAAATTTCCTCAAATATTCGTCACAATTCTTATTATATCCAATAGCATTCCGCTTCACTGCAAGCGCGCACACTTTTGGGTCGGCGCCCATCGCGTCGTGTTCTTTATGTTTCAGTTTTGCGAATGAAATTGGCTGCAAACAGAAGTTGGCCCACACAGTCAATTTACCTCTAGTGCATCTACACGTTGCAAAGCAAGACTAACTGGTGCCTTAACAAATTGTGATACACTGGCACCGGGCTATGTTTGAGTAAACATGAAACTCAGCACTGTTGATTATTTTCTCTTTGGGTTAGGGTTAACAGCCAAACTGTGCAACTGTCATGGATATCGCAAAAGGCACGTAAGAAAACTACGTAGCGGCGACAAAAGAAAGAGGAAAGAACAAACTGAGGACAAATACGGACGCAGGCCCCACTCTTCCACAATGGGCACATGCGGTCGACCGTTGAGGTCAACAACAACTGTCCCTGCGCCGTCATGTATGCATCTCACGTCCTTGGCCCGTGTTCTGAGACGCAGTGAGCAACGGAGCCGTAGCGCGGGACCCTGCGAGAAGTGTCGCGAATATGCGGTCGAGGATCCTTCAAGAAGTGTCTCCCTCATTCGGGTAAGCATCCTCGTGGTTACTGCGTCGGCGCTGACCTCATGCAGACACGAAAGTGCCACCGTTGGCATGATGTCTTCAACAGCGACAACGGCTTCTGTAGACGAGTGTGTATAGGTCACAACAACCCGTGCAGTAGCGGATGCTGTTGTGAAAGAAGTGGTGGTGTGATGTACACACTTAGGGGCAGCCGCCATATTGCAAGTGATAGAGATCGGAGGGGACAGATGATAGGACCGGGTCCTTTGACACGGAGCCGCGCACAGTCGACCGGTGTAAGCAGAGAACGCAACGCACGCATGTTTGTGTTTCGTTTATCTTCCGTATGTCTCGTTCCTTAATTCCAGCGGTATAGACGTATTGCAGTTATAATTTGAACCTGTAAGCGTTTCACCAGCTTGCCTGCACAAATGGCACTCCGCTCATTATAACCAATAAACAAAGACCTACGATATTTGAGGCAGATGACTCACGTATTGTAGCTATTTGTGTGAACGTATAGCGTTATATGCTTCAGCGTGCACTGATAGGTCAATCTGTCGAACACCTTCGCCCGTATTCACAAGAACGTCTCAAGCTAAAAAATTTGTAAAAGATTACTTCGGCCAATGACGATACGAAACATATCATTAACGAAGTCTGCTGACCATTGGGAAAACGCACTTATGAAATAGAATTATTGTGTATTCGGCACCTTATTATGCCACACATCGCCATGCAGCGTTTCCTACTCGAGATTTGCTCTACATATTCTTCTATTCGCAGTATATATATATATATATATATATATATATATATATATATATATATATATATATATATATATATATATGTCCCGATTGCTTCGAGCAAGAGTGTGTAGTCTTACTATAGATGTTGACGCTGTAACTGAGGAAACCATCATGACGAGCGGGTTTCATGGTCAACTTTATTTCCATTTTCAAACTTACCAGGCATCATCGCCTCGCACCGTTTCCTCGATTTTTGGCTAAGTTCACGTCTTTCGGTACGATCAGTACTGCACCGCAGTTCACGTGATGATACAATGTCCAATGTAATGGTCGTTAAAATTGCAACAACCGAAGATGAACAGCACGCTGGTGTGTCCACAGACAACTATTGAACTTGCGTTTTGCTGGCTTGCAAGAACTGTAGAGCAAACATAACATATATACCTGAACATGTGACTACACATAATTACATCTCACGACTCTATCCTACAAGCGTAGTGGTAAGCGCGTGCATTAAAGTTTGGTTATGCTCCCATAACAACTGACGTGTGACCCCAGCTTCCCCATAGCCCATAAAGAGGAGCGTGTTTGTATGCTGGCTCTTGTACTAACATAACCTGACATAATTCGTGTAACACTCATCAATCCTTTTTTTTAACTTTCCCGACGTCGTCTTTATTGGGTATTTAAATTCGAAATAGCGTGGATTATAAGCTGGGAGGGGTCTAGTAGTCTTGGGGCAAAGTTGACCTTGAAGATGTCGTTCCCTGCGTAGTTTTGAATTTACGTGCTCGCCGCCTTACCCTATATTCTGAACCATATTCTTCGACTGTAAGGACATGCTCAAAAGTAAACTTTCAGCGTTACGCGTCCCCGTTGTGTATAGCGCGAATCTGGGACGGAGATACACGTCACTAGCTGCTGACGGCAGCGGGCATTATGGCTGCAGAATCTTCGAGCGCAGACGCACAATGAGCCTGCCGCCTTTCTGCTCACCCAAAGACAAGACAACTGCGCGGGGAACGCTCATCTGCCAGCAAGTCATCCATCATGTAGCTGCTTGTCGAGCGTCTGTTGACGTTCAAGTGAATGGGAATAACGTTCTCAAAGTTTTAGAAAACGGTGTCCCCGATGCCGCATCCACGGCGTTCGTACGTGCTATGGGCTGATGAAGGAGGTCAGCTGAGAAAGCTCCCTCCGTGCACCTACCGTTAAATGACGTTACCTTTGAATGCAAGGTAGCTTACCGATAGCGGCGCGTGTACGTATTGAAAAATATATTAACATCTACCACAGACAGTATAACCATAGGCGTGCGCACAGGGCGGGGGGGGGGGGGGTCACCGCCCTATTCATTTAAAGGGGGGGGGGCGCAAAGTCAGCCCCACATATTGAAATAATAGGGAGGGGGGTTCTGCGACTCGGGGGGGGGGGGCGCAATGCCAGCGCCATACATTGACATAACTGGGGGGGGGGGGGGCTGCGACCAACCTTCTCCCCCTCTGAAGGGGAACCCTGCGCACGCCTATGAGTATAACGGCTCGCTGGGCTTAGTATGGGACTCGTAAGCTAGGAGCCAGTTTAGATATGTCAGGTTAAAGATATTTGGAGTTTTGTTCGCACCCTTACGGCAGCGCAAATTTATCCGTGCTACGAGGAAAACAACGCTCGAGAAACTCACAGAACGGTTTCGCACTATGTCAAATGTAATTGATTTTACCTGTAACTGCTTACTTCCAGTGAAACTAGAAAGGGAAACCGAGAACACCAAGTCGTCGTCATGTCGGGCAAGGAGTCACGTTAACAGATGTGATATTACGTGGCAGAAGCGTAGAATCATACCAGGCGTGAACTGCGTATCGAGTGTGTGGTCAAAAGGTGCCAACCCATTACAAAGGGCTGAGCTATATATTTCATCATCAGCCACAGCATCAACAAAGTGTACGGCTGCTCACGTGACCTCTCAAGCTCAGATGATGATGATGATGATGATGATGATGATAATAAAGCAGACGCACCGGATGGCTTTCGCCTACGAGTACTCGTGGGCGAATACATAAGGAACGCTGTGAGTGTTTTGCGAGTGCAGCAAATTGAAACCACCCACGAGCTCAAACGAAGCTCACGACAGCGCGCGTATGTGCGAACTATAGCCGACACGCCGGCCTAAACAAACCACTTCGTTATTGCTACGTCATAGTTTCATTTCACTAGTCGGAGGACTTCGCTAGCGAGGTTATTATATTTGGCCCCTTATGACATTTTTGATAATGAAGATCTTTATAGATGTATCTTGGATTTGCCGTGCTGAGCAGCAAGGCTGCTGGAGGCGTTGCCTTTAGACGATAAATAGATGTGACCCGATGTTCAGTGGGCAGACCAGTTCCTCCAGTATCGCAGTCGGGATTTATGAATCGAAGCGCATCTCAAGTCGACTCTTGTTCGCATTACGATATATTTAGCTACCGCACGATTGCATCTTTTTCTTTTTCCCCCCAAGCTCACCGGCGAACCCGGGGGCACGCTTGCAAAACCGGGCAAGGACACTAAATGCCCTTGTTGACGATCTCACAGATTCCTGCGTGCAATAGTTACAGGTGTTCATTCCATCGCCGCACTGACGACAACGATATTAAATGCGGGGCTGCGGCATGCGCGGCACGCGTGACAGGAGAGCAAACAAAGGGCACCGCGCACCGAGTCGCGCCTCGTCCACGTATATATATCGTCAAAACACGCGCAGTTCATTCCCGCGTTGGAATCGCTTCATTTCGGTGACTTCTCTCCTCCTCTTACCAGGTCTTTCTCTCTCTCTCTCTCTCTCTCTTCGTCGCTGTCGCCGGAAGTGGTACCTGTTTATTACGGCGCTCCTTCGCAACGGTCGGCCCTGCATGCTCCGCGCATTGTGCGGGGCGGTGGGCTTCAGCCATCCCTTCCATCCTCTCTTCCCCGCCCTTCCCACCCACCACCGCGCACACACACACACACATACTGCTGCTGCTTGCACTACTGCGGTGGCGGCGGCATTTCTGACGACACACATCGCTGCCCGATGGCTGCGGCCTCCGCTGTCCGTTGCATGCATACCCAGCGTTGTCAAAAGGCAGTGGTCGGTGGCAACACCCCCCTCATCCACCCTCAAACCCTCGTCCTGCCGTCGGAGACGACTTCCTGCGCTGGCGGCGGAAGCCCGCGGTCTCGCGCGACCAATCCACGCACATCCATCGCACGCGCGGTGTATATGCACTGCATGGCTGAGTCGTGCGTGTCCGAAAACCTCACAGCGCGTCGTTTGTTAGTTGGTTCCTTCGTGAGCCGTGTAGACATCGGGCACTGGTGGCCCAAAGGAGGAGGCGTGAAGTCGCGACTGCATCCTTTTTTTCTTATTTCTTTTTCTAAGGAGCACCGTGAAGAAGTGTGTTGACGTAAGCGCGGTTGTCCTATACGAGCATCGTGACTGCGCTCTTTGTTCATCTAGGTGTCTCCTGCGTAACCCGGAGTAACCTCCGCGTGTCTGTATCGTGACACAACGTTTAGCTCGTGTGTACCTGTGCGCGTTGGGTGGCATGTGGACCCGAAAGAAAACAACTCACTTGCAGGAAGCACACGCGGAAACATCTCTTCCTTGTGTAGAATTAGTCTACCATGTTTGGACCGCCTTTTAAAGGAATGCGACAAGCGCGAAACCACAGGAAAAGCACACACTTTTTAGGCGGGCTTGGTTGTTAGAAAAATATGTTCGATTATGCAATTCCTCGTGACCTAATATCTCTTGTGCATGCAGCGCTAGTGTCTATAAAGGTATGCAAATATTGTGGTTTCTTTGATCCCTCAGACGTTGCCTCACATCAGATGTCGTGTACCTTGTCAGAGAAATCACTTCACAAGGCCTAACGACATATAAGGTACGCCTTTGCGAATATCCCCACTACCTGCATTCGTAGGTTGCAACACGATTATCATTGTTTAAATGATCTTCAGACATTTCTTCTGCTGCGAAATAAATGTGGCTGATGAAAGCAGAGACTATGCCCTATATGAACAGTATTACCCTGCGACTCAAGTTTGCAATAGCTGAGCTAACGCCTGTACTTATCAACAACCACGATTCAGTTCTTCTGTGTCGAAAGTTCAACACTTGACCTCTTGTATTAGTGAAGCGCAGGATGGAAGTTTCTTTTTTTTTTTTTTTGGTCAAAAATCGCACAAACTAAAGTTATGCTAATCCTACACATTTCAAAGCGAAATGGAAGCACTTATAATGTAGCTGAAAAATTTGCAATATCGCAATTTTTTTAGCGATAAATGGCATTGTATGTCTCAAATCAGCTGCTGTATTTTGGTCGAATGAAGGACCAAAATGAACGGGTCGACTTTGCCTATTTCAACAGTTCTTAAGCCCGCAAAACTAAAAAGAAAAAGTATCAACAAGCTGGTATTTGAAAATGAGTGATCTCGGTAACAAACCATCGCTAACTTGAAAAACCAGTCAAGGGAGACCGTTTCTTAAAAACACAATGTACACACCACGCTCCCACATAGTTTAGTTTAAGCCTAACTTCACGTTGGCCACATCCTAAACGACCGCCGAACAAACAATTTTGAGAAACACGCGCGCAGAAGCAAACAAAAAAGCAAGAGTGAGCGAGCTTTTTTAAACGAACTCGCAGATAATCATCCGAGAGCGCGAGAGTGCACACAGCGCGTGGTCGCACGCGCGCGCCCGCTCACGAAAAACAAGAGCAGGCAAAGGAGGAGCTCTCTCGTTGCATGCCTGATAGCCGGGCTGTCGCGGCTACAAATGGGTCCGTCGGTGGTGGTGCCCGCCGCGGTGGCGACGAGAGTCGTCGTCCCTTCTGGCAGCCGCGGCAGACACAAAGCAGGCCTGCGGCATCGCATCGCGCGGGAACAGAACCCACCGAGGTCCCTCGCGTCTCGCAGGCAGTGGAGGCCTCTGCGACGAGCCGCAGGCTGTTGGCCCCGGAGCAGCAGAACGACCGCTAAACTGCGCGCGAAACAGCAACAAGTGGCTTGCACGCTTTAAATGCAATAGCGCGTACATAGGGCCAATGTACTATACCACCAACATCCTCACCCAATGTTGTTCGTGTGAGCCAATATTGGTATGTTGCGTAACAATAGTATGTGTATGCAATGAAGTTTTGATGAAAGGGAAAGAATTCAGGCTGACCAATGTCAGGTTGTCTATGTGTACACCGTACAGGGGTGCTCAAAAGTTCCCAGGCCACTGTCCCATGTATTCCTACGGCAGTGTGGCCTGGGAACATTTGAACACATCTGTACATTGTAAAGTGTCATCGGATATAGATTGAAGGAAGATAACGCTGATGTTAGAACAGCGAATAGCCAGCATCTGACACAATTTAACCATCCACCAGCCATCATCTTGTGAACAAATGGCCACTATTGGCAGCATTTCTTAATGGTAATTCAACAGTAGCCAAGATTAGCATTAATTTGACCATATTTCACCCACATCCGACACTATTAACCCACGTTAACCAGTGCGTGGAGTATTGCGTTTAATAACGGTAGGCGAGAAAAGCTGTCACTGCTCACATCTCTTATGAACTCGCAGTTGGAGTTGGGCTACGCGGTGAGAGGTGTACGTGTTATTAAATGGCGGGGAGACCTTGCATTCGCAAATGCACGCATATTTCCTTCCAAAATCTTTCTTTTTTCATGATCTCGTCCTGCATCATCCTCCACTCTTTCCATACACCGTTCGCTCCCTGATCTCTTTGGGACCACTTCCCCCTGCGACAGTCGCTGTCGTATGGGTAGCCACTGTCGTAGTAAATCGCATTTCCTTACAGGTTTATCACTTTTATTTACCTGCGTAATGTTCCAACGCAAAGAAGTTTGTGCAATGGCTCCTATATTGCAGTGGATGGCTTGCTCTCTGAGCACCCTCCGGGGTTCACGCGCCTGTAAAATTTCTGGGCCTTGCATTCACAAAAACCTCTTACGTTGTAAATGTACGTAACAGAACTGACTTCCAGTAAATCCTGCATGCTCGACATATCATTAGCGAAGGAAGCCGGTCAATGCCGATTATCACTTACGAGCAAGAAGTTTTGTGAATTGGGCCTCTACATGTCACAATTAGGAACGGTGCGTGGCGGCACTGGTAGCCCATGTTTACATTTCGCTGCTTGAGTATCAGCGCACGTGTTATTGGGGGTGCATTGACCTGTAAAGCAAGCTTTGACAATATAGAACACTTAAAAGCAAAAAAAAAGTGTTATTTTTATTGCGAGGCTTATCGCGTTCTGCATCTTGAGCGATGTTTTCAGGATGCCTCGAATGTCGGCTCACGTTGCTAATCGCACTTGCTTGCATTTGCTTTAATTATTTTACAGCAATAAAATATATGCAACTAGTAAACTAATGATTAACTTTCGTGGTAATCACAACAGAATGAGAAGTGCTTGGGTTGATTACGCTTCGAGGAAGAAAATCAGATAATGAAATGTATATTTATTTATCTTGATTAAGGTGTTACCAGCGCAAGAACATCGCATTCTGTTGTGGTTAACACTGTATAGAGTTTCCTATACGCTGCTGTTTTCTCCGCATCTTCAATAACCATTTGTGCAACTGCTGAGTGGCTTGATGAATGCAGAGAGCACTATGACATACATGTAATTAAAAATAAAGAGTAAACGCTATCCCGAAGAGAGCAGATGCGAGATGTATTTACGTATCATATAATTCTTGAAGAGCTTTCCTTATAAGCCGTGAAACGGCTTAGCCTTTACAGCCAACACGACGAAGAGAGATTAACACGCGCATCGCCCGCGTGCCTCACGTTATCTAGCAGCGCGCGTGTTTTTCACCCTTATCAAATGGCTGAAGTGGTAAACCAAACGGAACGGGGACAGATGCAGCGCCGTTCATTAGTCGATATTGCTAAGGATAGCCGTTCTTATATACATAGCCGTTCGTTTTCGTTCTATGAGGGTCGCTTTTCGGTGTTTACAAATTCAAAAAACGTTTTCGTCTGAAATTTTGTCGTGCTGCGGAATAATATCGGCAGATCTGAGTGGAACTGTGACAGAGAAAACTTAAATAATTAATGACTCAGACTTAATCAGAATATTCAAGTTCAGCTGCAGGAGTATATAATAGATGAGAGGTATAACAACAATATTCGCTTAATATGAGCCCAATATTAAGGATGCACCTCAATAATGACAACGTAGAGATGATTTTTCCACGTCACATGCTTTCGATGTGTTTGTGTTTGGTCACATGTGTTCGGTCTTATATTCCAAAGTCTACTTAATCAAGATAACCGAAGAATGTAAAGCATGTTATCTTATTTCACAGCTATCCATCTGGTGGTGACTTAAGTTCTGCGGTTTTACGTGCCTAAGGCCACGACATATTAAGGCAAGCTGTTGCACGGGACCCCTGGTCAATTTTGACCGCCTGGGGTCCTTCTGTGCGCACTTAAACCTTTAAGTATATCGCGAGCGCTCTTGCCGTTCGTCGCCATAAGAGCGCTGACGCAGCGTACGGGAATCGAGCTTGCGACCTCGTGCTTAGCGACGCACCGCCCATGTGTCATGACTGAGTAGATTCTAGTAACATGGGCGCATGTCGCGCTGGTATAGCAGAAGATTCAAGTTCAGATATTGTTATTTTACGCGCTTGAACCGCACGGTATTGAAACACTTTGCAGTATAGCTGCGCTACAGACGAGACATGCTAATGAACGCGCTGTGCGACTTAAATGCAAAGTGGCAGAGTTTGTTTGCTCAAAAAAGAGAAAAAGAATTGCGTCTCTTGCTCACTATACACAGTTTGTTCGCTTTCAGATACAGCCGAAGATTAGAGATACGTGCTTTAAAAAAATTAAAAGCTAAAAGGGTTTTAACGCTTCTTGCGGCAGATATCGATGTATATCTTTGTTTTCCCTTTTTGCTTCGGTAGTGCACTTAGCGTGCGGGATTGTACCGATAGAACACGCCCGACCCCTAATTGTTCCTGCAAATGGGCGGCGTCTTTGAGTGGGCTGACAAGACTAAAAAAAAAATATCTCAAGGGCGCGACTTCGCTTTAGAAACCACGGACTTGTCTGGGCGTCGCTGTTTAAACTTGGAGGCTGTGCTTTCAAGACTGCATTGTTTCTTAGCAACAGCCGTGCCCATGTATGTTTGGTGTATGTCTTATTCTCGTTTTGTCTTTTTTGCGTTTTTTCTTGAGCGGAGCGCTTTTTGTTGAGTACCATTCTCGTGGGAAGGCGCTGCATGCTCTCAGAATGCTTACGCAGATATGCACGTGTGTAGCTGAGGTACCTATACGTCCATGCTATTTGCGTGACACATGCAAAGATAAAAGATTAAAAAAGAGAGAGGGAAGACGGGAAGAGCGAAATGAACAGAAGCAGCCGTTCCGCGCATGTAGAAATGCGATAACTGCGGTATTTTGACCTAGCTGAATGCATGCTCACAGTGAAATAAACAGCATAAATACCCGCGTTGTGTTATTTGGTGTAGAATGCTCAACATTCTTTTACAGCGAAAGCTGTTATGAGATCACAACAAGGGCCGTTTTTGGTGCCGTAGTTGTCCGCCGCCGCCGCCGCCGTCGCCGGTGTCCGTAACCACTCTCGCTCGAAATAAGAAAAAAAAACGAAATAAGAAAATATTTCCAGAATGGAACGAGGTTCGAACCTGGGCCTTCTGCGTAGGAGCCCAGTATCCTACCTCAGAGCCATGCCGGTTTCTTTTTGTCTTTATTGACTTTATTGTCAATAAAAAAAACGGCATTGCTCAGTGCTTGAAACTGCTTTGCAAAAAGACCCTATACAGTCTTCATGTCGGGAAGGAACCACATTAGCATATGCAATGTAGCGTGGTAGAAGGGTAAAATAACAACCAAGTGTCACACAATGCGAATTCTGTAACCAGGCGTCACACAATGCGAATTGCGCAACTAGTGAGTTGTTGAATGCTTCCAACCCATTACAAAGGGCTCTGCCATAATTCTTCATCGGCATTAGCCACAGCATCAACAAAGTGCACATAATGCCTTACAGGTGTTTAGCAGGTGCCACGGTTCTGCGCAGAATGACGAAAAATTGCGTAGTGGCTGCTTCCTTCCTTCACAAAAATTATGATTTATAGCGTAGTGGGTTCCTCGCAAGTGCACTTCTATTGGTTGCCAAGGGAGCCCATAAGGCTCCCATGATCCATTTCCTCAGGGTCTCAATAAAGTTAATTCCCTCTCTCTATCTCTTTCTCGCGTTACCGTATGTTATAAAGCGTGGTGGGAGAACGAAATAACGACCGTGCGTCACACAATGCGAATTACGTAACTAGTGGGTCATTTAAAGCTTTCAACCCCGTTACAAAAGGTTCAGTCATAATTCTTCATCGTCATCAGCCTTCGCATCAAGAAACCACACGTAATGCCTTAAAGATGTACCTCGCTTGTCCGCAGAATGACGAGTAATGTCGTGGTGGGTGCTTCCAACTTCACAAAAATTATCATTTGTGGCGTAGTGGGTACGTTGCAGGCACGTAGGCAAGGGGGGGGGGGCCGGGGGGCCCGGGCCCCCCCCGAAATTTTTCCAGCCCTTTATATTTCCAGGCAACTTTTTTTTGTTTTTGCCATGGAAAGACTGTCTTTCGAACAATTAGGCCTTGCCCCCCCCCCCCCCCCCGAAAAAAAATCCTGGCTACGTGCCTGGTACGTTGCTAGTGTAGTTGTATTAGTAGCCACAAGAGAGTTTATAACGGGCTCTAGAAATGCCGCTCTTTGAGCTTTCGCTGTGACTGTGCTGCGCTTACCGAGCAGGCGTGGCGTTTTTCTTTGAGAATTGTATCGTCTTTAATGTTGGGATCATTGGTTCATTGTTACCAGAGAAAAGAATCAAAGCTTCAGTTTTCTTTTCTCTTTCTTTTTTCCCCATTTAGCGCCGAAACTCCGACATCCATGTCAGTGTAACGTAACGAATTTCAACGTACTTTTTCGCAATACAGCCATGCTGGCTTATATAAAGAAAACTGTTTTGAAACTGTTCCAAACTGTTTCAAAAGCTACATGTAGAAACAAGACTGAACACTAATCTGGATGCACGAATCATTATCACGTTCCAAAAGGCCAGTTTCGGCCAGTACGAGGAGGGTTGAAGTGTGCAAACTCTGCGGAACAGATCTTAAGGCGCACAGCCTCTGGACGTCGTTCGTTAAGACAACGGCCTGTATCGCTTCCTCCAATATAGCGATACCCCCACTCCGTCGACTTAGCAACTAGCAACACCCCATAGCAACTGCATACCCACATGTGAAGCGAAAGACTGCGCGTTATGCTCGTAAAGACGCGTACACAACATAAACACTCTGTTGCTGGAGGAGAACCATCGGACACAGCGTGAAAGGCGAAGTTGACCTCGAGTTGATTCGATTTCGCGCATTCATAGCTGTATATAATAGACTACGAACTCTCCTCGAACCGTGCACGTGAGAGCGGGTACGGATTTCGACACGTGTTTAGGGCAGCACGCGTCCTCGAGTTCCCAATTTACCTACCACGGTGGTCCAGTGGTTATGGTACTCGACTGGTGGCCCGAAGGTCGCGGTATCAAATCCCGGCCGCGCCGCATTTTCGGTGGAGGCGAAAATGCTTGAGGCCCGTGTACTTAGGTTTAGGTGCGCGTTAAAGAACCCCAGGTGGTCGAAATTTCTGGAGCCCTCCGTTACGGCGTCCCTCATAATCATATCGCGCTTTTGGGACGTTAAATCCCAACAGTTATTATATCCCCATTTAATAGTTGCCAATTTAATAGGTATTCTTTGTATATCGTTTTGTCGTAATCAAGGCAATCTGAACAGCACGTAACGTAAGAACAAAAGATTACGTCTAAGCAAACACTACAACACTATCTTGACAAGCAAACACATCTTGACGTAGTCATTCCCGAAGCACACACAACACGAGAACATTGTTTACCGACACACACAAAGCAGTTGTCACTCTCCCATGCTATCTTGCGACGTAAAGTTGGCACGCGTACTCAATCTTCAGGTGTTCAAATGTGGCTGAGTGTTTCTCGCCACAAGTACAGGAGGCATAAAGACTGTGCTTGTTAGAAACAGTGCTCTTGCTTCATTCTACAGTTTACTTTGGTCGGCAGCGTCTTGTCTTCTGAATTCGGCCTTACCGCTAAAGTTATCGCTCGATGCTTTGTATATGTACAGAGGGGGTGGCGAAAACGAGTGGCGTAGTCGCGGTGCCTCATTGTACGCCATCTGGCGGCGCCACTACGACGACATAAAGGCGTCGACATTTCAAGTCGCGCGTCGGTTCCCATCGCATATGGAGATATCACACTTGCAATCTGGGAAATCTATTACTTCTCCGCACACTAACCGTATATTCAAGGCGTTGCTCGTGAAACAGAGATTAAAGAGGAGAGAGAGAGAGAGAGGGAGGAAGTAATCGACGCCAGCGCCACAGATGGAGCAGTGGCAACGAGACTAGATTTATAGGGACCCGATACTGTCCGAGTTCACGACACCACTGACTGTGAGATACATTTGCGATAACTTCGTGGACAAAGACGTCCCCTTCTTTTTTTCTTACTGCGTGACCTATTTAACGTTCCCGCGTCACTGCGTGTCCGTTGTGCTAGCTGTACTATTCGAAAAATAGAAAGGTGATCGCAATCGAATGGACGAAGATATAGAGTATGTTGGAGACAAAATATGAACGTGCATGCCTGGTATAACGAAGCGAAAACGAACAGTTTCAGCAGTGCTTGTGTTGCGCATTGTTATCGCACGAGTTGTGAAAGTGCGCGTGCGACTGAGTATACAAAGCTGCAAGCGCCTCATCCCAACTAGAGAGGCTTGGGAGGAGTACCTGCTCGGCTGCTCCACCTTGGATGCGCAACGCTCCTTGGTGGCACGCGCCCGGGCAGCGGCCATCTCCAATGGCGTCCCGGACTAGGGACTGCCACTCAGGCACACAGCAGTTCTCTTGTGAATTTCTTGAATAAAATGTTTACCACCACCACCACCACCACCACCATGAATTTTATAACTCCGTTATATACTATTCACAATTTCGCGAATTATTAAAGAAATTTCCTCATAATGGTGCTGTTATTAGCTATCGCCTTTCAAAGCTGTCTGTATGTTTCGTACATAATCGCAAAAAAAAGAACAGTAAATAAATAGGTAAATAAATAAATAGATAGGACTACCTGTAAACCTGGGTACATAAATATTGCTTTTTTTTTGTCACAGAAACCTGGAATGCTTTGGAAAATAGATTCCTTCGTAGCTTACCTATACGTTCTGCCGCTGTGAACGCACTATTCATGTAATCTTAATTTTATGGTGTTTATCCTTTTTTTTTTCGCTAGCCGGCGGCTTCATATGCGCTCATACATACAGGCTGTACACCAAGTATTCATGAAAAAAAAAAACTCAGAGGTTGAAACGAAGAGCGAAAAACAAACTACCGCTGCACGCTTCCGCTTTCTCGCGGCACTCCCCTAATTGAACCGGCGATACGCGACGCAAATTCCGTTTCTCGCCGTGAGAACCGCCGCATTCCACAGCTAAAACAAACTGTCCACGCACAAGAAAACACACACACACACATACACATTCGCGGGAGTCCACTCTGTGCACATAACGAGTGTTTGTGTACATACATGTATACACACGCACGCTCGACCAGAAATGAAAATCGACTCGCTCGCGTGCGGCGCCCTGTATACTTTGGTTTCGGTCACACAGTCGCGAATGCGCACGCATGTTATGACTGGGAGGGACATCACGAAACGAGACGAAACAGCAGGAAAGGAAAGCATTCCTTTCCGGTTTTTTTTTTGTTTGTTTGTTTCTCGCTGTTTGCATTTTCAACGTTTGCTCACCGCACGTGGCGATATACAAACGGCAGCAGGTCGCATGGTGTCGCGACACCCATTGCCTCTCCCACAGCCCACCACACCCTTCCCCCACCCATTGCTGGTGGGAACGTGTACCGTTATACCGTCTCTCCCGCCCTCTCCCCACCCTTGTATCAATCCTGTGCACCCCCCCCCTCCTCCGTCCCGTTGCGCGGGGTATTTGCTCTGCAAGCGGGTGGTGGCTCGCTTAACCGTTTGGCCGGTCAGCATGGCCGGTGGGTGAGTTAGAGCTGGGGTTCGGGTTCTGCTTGTTGCCTTTGGCACCTCCTCGGACACCGGCCCGTACGGCCGTCACAGGTCAGTAAGCCCGAGGCCCTAGCTCTTTTTCTTTCCCTGGCCCAGTTCGCGGCTGTTTATAGTAACGGAAAAGTGCCCCGCGCGCGAGTGCGGATTGATTTCTATGACCGCGAGAAACCACCGTCGCTCCGTAGTATGAGAACTCCGAGTTCAAGCCTGTGCACTGACCGCTTTATAGCTTCAATTTAGCAAGAGCGGATGTCTGAAAGACGGAAGGCTTTTCTGATTAACGGACTCGAACGTAGCATTTCGGGAGTGTGTGTGACTGCAGACTGTGCGCTACAGAGTGTGTTTAGAAATTGTAGGTAAGGGTCCATACACATGAACAGCTCTAACGACACGGTAAAACACACGGGCTCTCGGCTAACTTGATGAGACTCTTGCCATAAGAAAAGCGAACTGCATGGTTCATTTGTTGTACGAGGCCTAGAGGGACTATTTAGGTACGTCCGCGATGTTTGTTTTGCAATACAAACTGTTGCTTGAGATGGGCGGACAGATTGACTATTGCACAATAAATAGCACAGACTAGCATAGCACAGACAAGCACGGCACGGACATGCATAGCACAGACAAGCATAGTCACAGGCTATGCTATAGCACAGACAAGCATACTATAGCACAGACTATCACACAAGCATAGTCATCTCTGTTATGCATGCTTACGTACGTCGCCGCTTTTGTACAAAGCACAGCGGTGTTAACCGTTACTGCAAGGCACATGCTGCAAGTTTTTCTGGCTTGAGATTGTTTTGCTCGTACAATTGGCAGACGTGCATGTACTATCAAAGAGATACCTTTGCATTTTATGCTGCTTTTTTTTTTTCATTGTGCGTCAGCATATTCAGCTCAGCATATTCCACCTAAGCAGTGCCTTCGTTCGCCTTCAGCTGCGATATCTCCTGTCGACGACATGTAAGAATGGTTTCAACAGACATTAGTCTATTCTCAAGGTTCACTAGTGCGGAAGGCCAGAGACTGTCTCTAAACATTATATCTGAGACAGTCGCACAGAATGCGCTGTGTCTCCTGACAACGACAGTCTGCTTGGACAAGCGGCTGTGACAGTGATGTCACGTACCACGCAAGAGTGACGGACTGCGTGACTGGCTGTGTGTGTGCTGTGTTATGTGCTCTCTTTCTCTCTCTTCCTTCTCCATCTTTCAATCTCCCCCATCCTGTTCCCATGCGTAGGGTAGGAAATCGGCTGCTCTCCTAAACTGGTTAACCTCCCTGCATTTCCTTGTCTACTATTTCTTCTTCTCCTTCTTCTTCTTCTTCTATATTCTACGAGGTAACACCAGATGTAGGGCAGATAACATCACGATGCGGCGAAATCGATCTGGAGAGGTGAGCTATATATGACAGGGCCCATTTCCGGTAGAAGTTATTTCACTAAATTGTCCTCGTCAGACTGAGTCATCACAGGACAATCAGACTTCACTCGGCTTATTCACACATACAGCCACACGTCCACGCGAACTTGCTCGACTCTGGCATTAGGTTAAGCTGACGAGTGCTAGTCGCGACAATGGCCCGCACCCATATGCTTCGAAGCGAAACAACTGTGCTTCGTTCACGGGAATCGTTCCTGTCATATCTTCACCCAATCCGGTAACCCACGAGTCCGCTAGGTGATTCCTTCCGCATGGCGTATCAACCGTATCTGCCGCAAAGTTTCCTGGCTCGCAATAGCTGCGCGTATGCACGTGGGTACTAAGCCCGTGGCACATTTATCAACCACACGCATCTCTCGTATGACACAATGACAGCTGTTGACTCGCTGGGCCTTCCACGGGAACTATATGCGTACCTTTTGGCGGTGCGTCTGTTTTGCCTAGCGGGCTCGGGTATGGTGCTTATCGTCAACCTGTGTACAAGCGAAGTCGGACCTTCGCAGTCATACTATAAAGCAACGAAATGGCATCTTTATGCACTTTTTTTTTTCTCATTCATTCAACGTCCTCTTCCCATTCACTTTCATTTGTCTGCCAGGGGGAAGGAAAGAATCACAGGGACCCGAACAATGTGGCCCCACAAATATCTTTCTAAATGCATTCGCAAGCAAGGCGCGCGCATACCCATAAGTGGCAGTGGATGGTGGGACAACGTCCGTGGAAAGGAAAAAAAAAAAAACGCAGTCAGGCTAGGCACGCGTGCCGCGGCTTTCAAAGGCACAGAAGACCCGCCTCCCCCTGCTGTTCTCCTTTGGACTTGAATTGCCTCGCCTTTTGTGCGTGATGGACGTACCGCTATGAGCTTAAAGAAAGCGGTGTCCCCTCAAGGGTTCCTAATGGACGTGGCACACTTATTGCAGTAACCGAAAGAGCGAATGAAAGAGACATGTTCGTGAATAGGGGCCGCAGAGGTTGCGTGTTTTTCTTTTTTAAAGAAAGAGTAAATAACGGCATGCAGAGGCCACAGCGGGCACTTGATACAGCGTGTTTCCTAACTGATACTTTCTGTACGGCCGTGCTACGCAGTTCCTGGTGCACTGGAAGTCTGCTTTGGTCACGTGGATTTCCTTGCGTGGCCCCTACGCCATTCTTTTCCATCGTCTGCTTTCTGGCGAAGGCTCTTGTCGTCTGCTAACACGCCTCTCAAAGTTTCGGAGTTGCGGTTTCGGCTCAGCGGGAAAGTTTCGTTTCACTTTCGTCCTCGCCAACGTGCGCGTGATCTTCGAGGCTTTCTAAGCGCTGCCGAACGAGAGTTCCCGTTGTGGCTTCGACGTTTCTTTTTTTCTTCCCCGCTTCTTGCGTGCGCTTACAGCTACGGGAAACAAACGCGCACAGTAGCGCGCGTTCCCTTTCTGTCTTGTTCGGGCAGTAGCGTGCATAGTTTCCCACACCGGCTCGTAGTGGCAGGCTGGCAGCTCGCCCTAGTGCAGACTGTAACGTCTATACTTACACGACTGCGTGAGTTACTTGTACTATATGCGAGCATCGGCCTACTGTCTCCCCGAACTTGTGTACGAGAATTTCAATCCGCGGTAAAGTCGTGAGCGCGCACTGGGACGTTTGCGAAGAAGAGGCGTGCACTTGACCTTGTATAAGCCGCGCCATTTTCCTCTTCGAGTCGGATCATTGACTATTATACGCGCTACCGTGCCGCACTGTTCGCGTTTCGACCGCGTCTCGCGCGCTATAGGTATAGGTGTGCAAGCGGCGGGCGACGCAATGCCAGAAAAATGGGACGTCTGAGTAGCGCGCCCGCACCGGCGCAAGCCGCTATTTGTGGCTGCTGCTTCCAATGATGGGCTTCGAACTCAGTTCTTTACGCGGTCCCATGCAGACAGTGCGGACGACCCACTTTCTGAACTGAGCTGAACTGAACTGAAAGCTCCGGGAAAGCTGCGCGCTTTGCTTCGTGGATTTCAATAGTTCTATACCGTCCCGCAGTAATGCGCAGGCGCGTGTCTTGCAAGGCGCACGCTATATACGGGGCGGTTCAAAGGCCTCGCGCTATAATCGCAGCCGACTGTCCGGATCATTACGGACGCTCGCGACGCTGATTAGTGGCCGTCATTAATTAACTCGGCTCAAAGGGCGGGTTCAAGGGCCGCACTCAAGGCGAAGTGCGCGCCTTCCCTGTACGCTAAAGGCAGTTTAAACGTGAACGACCTTCCTCGTGACACCTTTCCGTACACTTTTGCAGGTCTCGGCCTCTTCTGTTTATAAGGGAAAAGAATCGTTGCCGTTGAACGGGACTTCGCACCTTTGTGAGCGAAGTGTTTGAATGACCCGAAGGACCATTGCATTTCAATGATCTCCTTCCGCACTACATTCACGGTCATGCTTTTGCACATGGCACCGTCGGTCTATTTCCCGCCAAGTTGCGCTCTTTTCGAGCTTGACGTGCTTCGGGGAACCAACTCGATGATTACAACGCTGAATTCTTTTCGCGTTGCGTCGGTGCTTTTGCAAACAAAAGAATGATATCTGGGATATTACGGGCCAAAGCCACGATATGATTATGAGGCACGACGTAGTGGAGAGCTCCAAAAATTACGACCACCTTATGTTCTTTAACGTGCGCTGACATCGCACAGTACACAGACCTACAGCATTTCGCCTCCATCGAAATGCGACCGCTCAGCAAGGGAACGAATCCACGACTCTCGGGTCAGCAGCCGAGCGTCGTAATCACTGTACTACCGAGGCGGACTTCAACGAAATGGCGACTATTGTTTTGTCAGATATTCATAGGTAGGTGTCTATACTCTGATTCAAAAAGGTGCTGCCATTATCTACGTTCCTTTGCTCTACCGCCTTTTCGCTCATTGCGATGTCTCTAATAAAGATACAAGACTGTTTTTCAAGAATAAAGGCTAATTGTCAACTCCCTGTCCCGAGACGCAATCTAGCTATGCAACAAGCTTTTAACGAAGCCTATTCGCAAGCCACTCGTTATCTGCGACACGTTAAAACGGCATTAGTTCCGCTACATGCGTCTCTCGCTTCTTGTTTAAACATTTCGCTTAGAACACGGCCGTTGGCGCAAGGTTTGACCGGGAAGACGAAACAGGCGGTACTCCTTCACCAGGCTCTTGTTTTCCCAGACTCATGGGAACATGTCCCTTACTGCATGGACACCGTTTCCGCGTTTCTCTGTAATTGCCATTTTAGCGCGCTGGGCGCTCAAAGAGAGGCAAAGCCTCTTTCTTGCGAGCCGCTAAAGAGGAGCCTTTTTCCTCGGGAACGAGAAACGTTTCCGTTCCCGGGCTTCGTGTCCAGTACGCAGCTTGCCTTCGCCGCGCACAGTATCAGCGTCCTCCTCCAGAGGTCGCTGTTCCTAATTAGGTCCCTAGATGAGCCCCGCCACTTGATACTCGGCCTTTCTCCCACGAAGCAACACGCGTGCGAGGGTCCTGACATCACAAGGACTCGTGTTTATCCCAGTATACAGCAGAGCTGGGGCGCGCGCGCTTGTGTGTGCGTGCGTTTGTATACTGCGTCTCTGGTGCGCTCGCTTGCGGCGCTGCTGGCGAATCAAGCGACTCCATCGCTGTTGTCGCGCCTGCACGGGCCTGGGTCCCTTCGAGCGCCGTTCTGGCCATCCGTCAGGGTTCAGCTAGTTTTTCCTTCGAATCCCTGCGCCCACTATGCGCGGCGGTGACGTCGTTATCGCGTTCGCTGCGGGCAAGGCCCGCGGCTGCACGCGGGAGCCATGTTTGCAGTCATCTCGCAGACGTGTGTATATATACACTCAGTGTCTGGTTTCGTGAAAAAGAAACAAAGAAAGGGCTTCGAATGGGAAGCCCCGCGCCGCGGGCCATGCGCTGCAGTTCTCGGTAGAATCTCGTCCCCCCTGATGCACGCGCACTTCGGGGTACATGGTATATTATACGCTTACAGGACTGGTGGTTTAATGGTGCACTGTGTCGCAGCGCGGTTGTCTGTGGAGGATGAAGGGAGCTGTCTTGAGAGGCGAGCTTAACGTGGTGATGACGCGTTGATACGCGGTCAACGCTACAACATGTCCCGCCTCAGAGATTGCTGATAACGGATATGCGGGCTGTTGAGCCTACGTAACTATCCGTGACTTCTGTCCTGATGGTATTTAAGCGGAGGCTTTAAGGTAATGTAGTCAAACATGACTCTATAGGCGCCAAACTCTGGCAATGGGATCGAGTCTAAGAGTGGTGGGTGTTATCGTCATCAGAAATTAAACGTGGGAAAGCGGGAGGGGAACCTGACGCAGCGTGGAGCTTTGCTTATGAGTATGTAAATGCCAGTATACGTTCTACGTTCCCTCTTCGACGTAAAAGAAAGGAAGAAAAAGACGCGCCGATGTGAAGCTCAGAGTGCACCAATGAAATGTGGTTTTTATTAAGTATACACCGAATCACACCGACTTCAAAAGACATCATGAGTATGATGTCACCAGAAGACAATGAATTTTGGTGAGACTTCTGGGTACAATGAAGCGGCAGCCCGCATGTGCGGTATGGTGGATGTAAGAAGGTTTTGTATAGTACCTTCGCATCGGAAAAGCCTTCTGGGTTGATCTCCGTTACGACCTATATCTTCGTTCGGTTGGTAGTCCTGAGATTCTCGGAACTCTGTACGCCTGCACCATGGCTCAAAACAATGACACTAGTGCTTGCATTCGACTGGAGCACTCACAAGGTCTCAGTCTGCCTTCTTCTTTTTAGTACAGTTGAAACTCGTTATAACGAACTCATGTACATCGAAATATCGGTTATATTGAACTAAATACAAAATTCGATTAATCTCTCAATTGCGAAACCGAAACCGTGAGAGCCGCCGCGATATCGGCTGTAACGGAGAGATATTGGTTCGCGCAAGGCTCAAAACGCGAAAGGTAGCATAAAAAGGCAACATAAACGTTGAAAGGCAATTCACAACCACATTCTTCTTAAACGTTTGAATAAGTTGCGGCAATGTTGGTCATCCGGGGCAAGAAAAGAAGCGCATTTGACTGGTTGAACCGAAATATGAACCGAAATTTGAAACGCCACAAGGAGAGATGTAAGGATTGCCTCTATTATAGAGGATTTAAAGCCTATATAGAATAACGCGTTTTTGTATCTAGGGGATTGCCGATTTGTGAGAGCCGAGTTTCATCGCTGTTGTTACAACGAATATCGGGTGTAACGAAATAATGTATGGTCTTAGTGGTACATCGTGATAACAATAATGTTACAGCGAATATCGGATATAACGAAGTAATTTATCGACCCGATGCTACTTCGCTATAACGAGATTCGGCTGTACTAATGCAGCTTGTCTGCAAACAGGAAACGGCGCTTATAGGAAGGAAAGTTCGAAGAGCCGCGCGGGTTGTACTGCGCGTCGAAGAGGTGGCAATAATCGCCCGAGTAAGGCAGCAGCTCATTCCAATATATGTGTGATTCGAATTTCGATCTATATATAGTGCATAGCCATAGCACTTAAATACACGCGACAAAGCGCGACACTGAGCCACGCAATTACAGTGCTACAAAACGATTTTTAAACCCACGCGTGCACAATCACATTCTACTTCGAAGTTCATTAAGAAGGCTCATTTGCACTGGCGGTCGGAAAAGTCGCGTGGTCGTTGCTCTTCATACCGCGGAAGAACGCACATTTGAGATATTGAAAGACGGAGAATTGCTCGAGGTGATTGTTTCTTTTTGCTAGACAGAACCTATGAGGAATCCAACCGATAATTAATCAAGGGAAAGCATAGGCGACATTATTTTGTATCTGTAACTGTAGTGTTGTAATTACGACATAAATGGCAACGAATCAAAGTGGACGAAAAAATACCCTTGCAGTTGGCGAGGCCCCACCAAAATATCCAAATTATCAATATACAGTTTTCCTACGCGAAAGACCGTAGGTGACAATTCGCTTACGGAAACGCAATGCACTGGGGCTTAGGCCATTTGAACTTTTATGCGCGGAAAGCCAGTAGCATTCGTCTCTGCTTCTTCAAGCCGATGCGACCGGTCCTTTCCTTTATAGTAAACGCTTTGTTAAATTCTCACGTCCACTCACTTACGCTGTCCGTCTTAATACCATGCACTGCCCTCTTCTGCCCATCACTCTTATTATCTCTTGTCTCTCTGCGAACCAATTAGCCTCGGTAATCACTCCTGCGCGGCCGCGGAAGCAAGCACATCACACGATCCTCGCTCGCTCGTTTTTTTTCCCGAGTCTCAACCAGTCTCAACGTTCCACTCGGTTCCCTGATTTCCCGCGCAATGACGCGCCGATTGGACGCACCTCCACCACTCTCTATACTCCACCACCCGCCTCGCCTTCGTCTCTGGGAAATTAAGCGAGCAGCTCCTTAATAACGCCGCCACCAAGCGCACCGAAGCGACGCGTCGAACCGATTCGAGAACGCCGCTCGCGCGGCCTTCGGCTTTTCGCACGCGGTTCTGCCGGGCGTCACGGAGATAGAAAGTCAGCGAAGCGCTTCGGCGCGCAACGCGTTCTGGGTCCCGGCAGCGCGACTTCGTTGCGGCAGAGGCCGCGGAGCGATCGGGCTGTCCGTTTTAACAGAACCCAGCGTCACGAACCTGCCCCTCCTTTCTCTACATATCTCTCTCTCCTTCATTCTGATTCCCCTTACCACCAGCCCCTCACCTGCCTCCGCCGTGTCCACCTGCCCGACAAAGTGACTGCGTGAGTCTGCGCTGAGTGCGTACGTGCGTGTGTAAGTGCGTACGCTGCAGCGACGGTGGCACGTGCTCCTTGGAGCGCGTCTAAGCGGCCCGGGACCGTTCGTCGGCTGTAATGACTGTCTCAGCCGTTACGCTGCAAGCCGTGTCACCACGGGGCGAGGCGGCGGCGTCGGCCCCCCTCCTGGGCCGGCTTCTTCCACAGCGCGCGGGCGGTCTTGTCCCTGGCGGGGCGGAAGGACTGCGGGGCAGCACGTGGGTCGGAATAGATTACAGGGGAGAGACACTTTCGGCACGCTAAGTTAATGACACCTGCGCCGCGTTCGGCATATCGGACTTTACACGCCTCTTATATTAATGCTCTGTGTTATTTTGCAAAAAAAAAAAAAAACATTTCTGCTTCGAATGTAACGCGAAGGGTGCGATTCTCAATATGATTGAGAACGTCCTGATTCTGGCGCATGATAGTGGATTGCGAAGGAGCGGGAAGACCTTGTACAGTTTATGCTATGAAGCTAAATAACTTCGAAAGCAAGAAAGCGTCTGCATTAAGTAAGGCCAGCCACGTTAAGACATCTACATCTATAATTTGTGGAGCATCGTGAACGCTTTCTCCTTTTATTTTATTTTTTTAAACTTCACATCAAACCCTAGCAAAACACTTTTTTTCACGTGGATCGCTAGCGCCGTTAAAAGTTGTGCGAAAAGAAGTAGACTCGGTCCAGTTAAGGACAACGCACTGGGACATGGGCCCGTGTGACGACGCCGCCTCAGAGGAGACGCACGGGGGAGGAGCAAGATGCGCGCGCGCAGGGCGGCTTCCCTTTCCAACGCGCGCGGCTCTTCAGATGCGTAGGCAGCATCGGTGCGTCGTTCAACGCGACCGAGAAGCCACGTCTCGTCGCTTTCCCTCCATACCTGGCCCGTAAGGAGCGTGACGACCGCCTTGAGTGAGAGGGCGCGCGCTCCCCTGCACTGCTAATTATTGCCGCGTCCGCTCCCTGACTCGGCTGTTATTAGGCGCCCTTTCTTGTCGCGTAATGACCAGAGGCATCTCCTCCTTCACACACACAGAGAAAATGATCTCGTAATAGTAGCGCGTTCCTTTATATACGCTGGCACTTGTGTGTAATACGCCCCGCGTAGCGCCCGTTTGCGTGAACGATGCTGTCGTGTTGGTGCACGTATGCGAGGTGGCCGTACGGGGATGCCGATTCGTGGAAGCCTTGCGGGCGTAACGTACCGGGCGTGGTGAAGAACTCGGTGAGGCTTGAGAAATGAGGCCTTGGTGCTGTCGTGGTTGTCGTGAACCCCCCGTAATTGTTTCTGTCGGCCGCGGTCATTTGGAGATAATGTACCTTTCGTGTGCCGAGCAACGGTTGTGTTTTTATAATATTGCAAACACCTCAGCTTGTGAGAGAGCTGCGGTTTCGGAAGATAGTAAGCGCTCGCGTTTGTCAGCGTTACGGAGTTCAGGGATTACCGAACCTGCGTCGCATGAGGCAAATGGCGCTCTGTAGTTCACACTCAACAAATTTAGGAGCATGCTATTCCGATCATACAATGACGGGCTGGTGCTCCCGTTGTCATGGACAGTTTGACATGTATCGCCTCGTAAAAAAAAAAAAGACATACGTCGGTGATGTGATGTTCTACATGCGACGCACAGCCGACGTGAATTTCTACAAGCGACGCACACTTCGACGCGATACGTCTTAATCTATCCATTATAACTTATATACAGTGCGACAACTGTTACCTGTGATGTAACAGTTGTCGCACTGTATAAAAGTTATAATGGATAGATTAAGACGTATCGCGTCTAAGTGGCCTTATACTTTCACCCTGAACTTTAGTACGTGACCTGATGGGTGTCTGGTGAGTGCGTGATCGGTGTCTCTGGTCGTAAAGTGGTAATTTCTTGAATGCGGTGAAGGAAGTTCATAATAATATACTTACCCAAACAAATATAGCGTCAAGAGACATATGCTTCTTTCAGTACCTATTGACGATCAGTATAGACCTCGGTTACCGTTTGAATATTCCTCGACACCGAACTGCCTTGTCTTTTCGTGTCCCTTCGTGGACGCCGGGTAGTTTCGTTCTAAATGTCCTTCATGTAAACGCAAACTCTCACTCGGCGTCGCGAATTATGCATGAGTTCTGAGAACAAAAAGCCGGCCTCCGCCACCGCCTTCGTTTATTTCTTCTGTCTTTTTTTTTTTTCCCCCTACTTTGTCCAAAAGTCGACCGACAGACATGAGTATGCGTAACGAGTATGCACCTAGAATTAGCCTCGTAGAAACACGCTTTCTTATCGCTGCCCACACTTTTTCGGTCGTCGCACACGACTTGGCACAACGGACTACCGTAGCGGCAGCAGCTACATTCGCCAGCGCAGCTGTTCTCTCATAGCCGAGCGCTCGCTCGCTCGTTCCTTCCCACTGACTCTCGAGCCATTCTATACTTATACACAGTGGCAGCACAACCGCGTCTAGCTAACTACAAACCACTCATAAGAGACCCTATTTCTTTCCTCGCGAGACTGACTACTACCACAGGCCCGAACCGGAGAAACCTGGTCGATCGGAAGTTCCCACGGTGGTGCATGGAAAGGACAGGCCGGCTGGCGGCAGGTAGCACACCGTGGCACACGCTACGGAGAGAGCGGCGAGAGACACGCACATGCTGCCGACGGAAAAGAAAACGAAATCGAAAGAGTGTGTAAGTATAAGCTCGCTGAAACTCGCGAGAAGGTTTCCAGCGGGTCCACGCAGGAGGGAGGACTCCGTGCATGCAGCAGCGAGCAATTGTAGGCCCCGTTCACCGAACGGTGGGTCAAGAAGAGGAGGAAACGACAGCTGCGGCCCGCGCTCCTTTTGAGCCGCTTGCACCCCGCGCCGTGGTTATCCTCCTTCTCCTTCAGTGCCTCGCCTGCTTGCACGCCGGCCGATTTCTTGAAAGAAAAACTTCGGGCGGAAGAAAGGGGAGAGGGCCGCGGAAGAAACCGAAACCTTCATGTTCTTCTTCGCCTTCTCGTACTCCTCCTTGTGTGTGTGTACCTCTCTCTTCTGCCACCTGTCTCCCTTTCCCGTCGTCCATCGCTCTTCTTCATTCTTCCTCTTTACTTCCCTTGCTCTCCGGCGCTGTGATTCTAGAGCGGAAGAGGGCGGGAGCGTTCGTGGCGTGAGATTTTATAGCTTTTATTACAGTTGCGGCGGTGTGTTTCTTTCGTTTCCGCGCCGGCACCCCGCTCTCGTACGGAGAGGCTCGGCTCGTGAGGAGGATGCCCTCGCATGGTCAAGTCTCGGTCGAGGACGCGTGGATTTCAAGGTCGTGCCTCGGAAGTTGGAGGGGAAATGCCGAGTGCGCCACCACGTTTAACGGTCTTGAGGCGTTCCGCTCTGCGCCGGTGTCGGCTTTCGTTCCCCGGAAGCTTTCCTGGTGGTGGAAGAAGCAGGAGGGAAGAGAACGACGACGCCTGAGGCCTTCCGCCTGGCGTTATCCGGCTAAAACAGTGACGGCTGGAACGTTTGTGCCAGTTACATCAGAGATGTACTGAACGCGCACATTCTTATCAAGTAATCGCGAATTTTGTATGGAGTTTATGTTTGTTCAGATTTTCGATGTTTGTGAAATGTTATTTCTAGAAGATCGCGCTCAGATCTACCTTTTGGAATGCTGCCCGCTTCGGTGGTGGTGCTCGGCTGCTGACCCGAAGGTCACTGGTTCGATCCCGGCCGCGGCAGTTGAATTTCGGGGGAGATGAAATGCTAGAGGTTCGTGTACTGTGCGATGTCAGTGCACGTTAAAGAACACCAGATGGTCTAAATTTCCGGAGCCCTCCGCTATGGCGTGCTTCAGAATCATATCGTGGTTTTGGCATGTAAAACCTCAGGTATGATTGTTACCTTTTGTAATACGACAATTGCACATTGTTTTCATAACCCGTATCTCCTGACGCGCGCTATGCTATTCGCGGTTCTTAATCTCGGACGCTACGGCGAATGAACAGAGTCATCGCCGTTACCACGCGAGCCCTGTCACGCGACGCCTCCCAAGATCAATACGACCTTTCAGTCAATTCGGAGGACTGGTATACCTTCATCAGAACAGAATATACAATCCACAGTAGAAAATCCCATCCCCCGCTGGAACTTCAGACAGCGCCATGATCGATTCATATACCATATGGTTCCGGTCACATTCGCAACAGCCCGCAAGAATTACAACGCACGATATGCCTCAGCTGCTTGTTAATCTCCTAGCGGAAGCTTACATCTCAATGAGCCTTATGCAGAAATTGTATGCCGCGAGACAGGCAGCCTACTTATTCGTTTTCGTTTCTCTTAAGTTTATGTTTTATTCACAAGTTCACGAAAATTTGCGTTCCCGCAAAAAAAATATATATATATATATATATATATATAACGTACGAGAGAGGCATTATTCGCAGGTCTCTTCGTTCCGTTAGTTATTCTATTGTTTCATGCACGCACGATCCATTTCAGATGCCTTTTATTCAATCATCTCCTACTTCCGCATGCATTTAGAAGCAGTTCTACACAAAGCCATAATGAATAAGCGAATATCGCAGCCAGTTCGTATCCTCTCGGTCATCTCAACACTAGAAAGAGCTCCGCACACATAGGCGTGCGCATACGTCGACAACTAGCGGTGCTTCGTCATCTGTGTGTAACTCTGAGATGGTCATGTAAACAGATTACACACTCACTGTTTGATTCATTTTTTTTTTTTTTGTTTTCAACTTTCCCCGTGCCTGTTATGCTCCAGTGCACCGTTTCAGCTTTGGCACGCAATGCATACGCTCTAGCTTGCGTGTCGTGTGTGTATATATATACTGTAGACTACATATTCCGCGAAAGGGCCACGGTTTGTTAGATTGCGAGGTGAGCGCCGAGTGTCGTGGACCGTGCCTCAACTCGCAGACTCCGTGCGACCGCCCTTTCCCTCGCTCGTGCAGCTCCCGCGGCGATTGCACTGGCGGTGCTAGACACGCGCAGGTGCTGGCTTTCTCAGCCGAGCGTGCAAGAGCACCGGTTCGCCCCAGCCCTAGAACACCACAGCACACATTCGCCAACGACTCTTTCGTTACGAGGCGCCGCCGATGAGTGGCTCGAGACAAAGCCCTGCACCGACTCCCATGTTATAACAGCAGCGCTCTCGAGAAAGGCGGGAAAGATTGGAGCGCGTGCGAGTTCGACTTTATTCGTATCGGAGCGGCGTATGTGTTGGACTCTTTCCCAGATGATGATATCGTTGGCATCTATAGTCAATGTGCCATGATCGACACGTCATCATGGCAGTGGAAGACAGACGGGCAGTTCACTGGAACGCTCATTGCGCTCCTCCCTTTGTTTGCGGGAGATGTGTTGGACTGTTTAACCCATTTGTACGCCAGTGGTATTAGAATACATCAGCAATGTGTCACAATTCATTCGTCATAATGGTACAAAGGAAGTATGCGGCCAATGTTCGCTGTATGAGAGTCGTTGTCTTGTTCTTATTCACCTTCAACCCGCAGTGTGATCCTCATTCTCTTCCTCTGTCGTACGCGTCGTCCCCCTCTGACAAACCCCTCTCGGCACGTTCGGCGTTCCTCTGAGTCATCACTTCTTTATCGCACACCTACGTACACATATCACAAGACAAACTTTCATAAAAGCAAGTAGAGGTTCTCATTTATTTTGTTGTATTTTTTCTTCATATCTTCTTTCTGGAACATCCATACCCCATTCCAATTCCATCGTTTCCCATTCAAGTTGCTGGCTTCACGATGGTGCCTCTTGTCTCTGCCTAATGAGGCCTCTCTTGATGACACGTTAATCCGTCGTGCATACAGACTCTGTTGTTGCGTGCTACTGAACACGAGCTCGCGCGATCGTTACCCGTCGGCGGCGGCTGCATTCTGCAACGAAGTGATGCCTATGTGCACTTCAACTATAGGAAATACAGTCCTATAAGCTATCAGTCTGCCTTCTTCTTCGCTAAGTATGGTTAATATTGTTCAACGTATAGTTTAATTAAGAGCAGAGGGCTTTGTTCGTGCTACTCAAGATTCTGAGGGTTACGGGAATGGCGTGAGACACTTTTAGCAGCGCCTCCTGCTACCGCTCTTTAGTGTACACGGCTACATTAATCCTGTTCACCTCTCTTTCTGTTTCTCCTCATCAGCTATCCTTCTATTTTTAATATCGCATTCCTTGCTCACATGACGCCAACCGAAACTCCCTATAGCTGAGCTCCATGCCTTTTTATGCATCATAGCCCCCCGCCCTTTTTTTTTTTCTCTGTAGGATATGTGCACTAAGGCCATTGAGGACCATCTTGTTGTGCAGCCAGCTCAGCTAAGTAGCTGCGCCCCGGTATCTCGATCTGTTTATCCCCAGGATCACAGTATATATATAAGCTGTGATTCGGGAAATAAAATGGCGTAAGTTCACGACACGTGAATACTCACTAGTCACGTGAATACTCACTGTCACACTCACCGACACGTGAATACTCACTGTCAAACAAGGAAGTTTCGCCGACTTGCACTCCCGTCATTCCTCGACATCCATGCCAGCGTATACACTCGGTTTCGTATTCACCGCTCCCTCGCGCGGCGCTATGCATAGGAGCCGCCGCTTCAGTAGCCTGAATGCTCCTCCTTGTTTGGTGGTACGCGGCGTGGTTCACGGTGCGCTCGAGCGGAGAGAACTCATTGGCCCTTGTTAAAACGTGCATTCCGCGCACACCTCCGGTGTGGGCCCATGCATGCCGCCGGTGTCGGAGCACCCGGCGGTTCGGGGCGGCTAAATTTTCACGCTCTAAATTTACTGATGTGCGCAGCGAAGAGGCGGTTGAACGAGTTCGTTGACCCTATACCTACCCTGCCGCATACTTCGCTTTTCACAATTCACACTCACGCCTTCCTTCGCCTCCTTCGCAGAGCCGCGCACGGATGACTGACGAGGTCGCTGCGTGACGAGACGAAGGGGCCAACGAAGTATGGATGGACATAATGCTCGGATAGCTCGAAAACAGGAGCAGCGTTGGATGCGTTGAAATGGATGCCTGGTATCGTTTCACGTCCGAAGGGCCGTTGCGCCGCCGTGGGTCATCAGCTATACAACTCACGTTGAGGTCTATTAGCGAGTTTTAGTATAGCGGGAAACGCTTACGTTAGCGTTAGCGTGCGTCTCAACGCTAACGCTAAAACGGAACGCGCTGCGTGTCAACTGGTGGTCTTTTAGTACAGCGGAAGGCATTCCCGCTAACGCTAACGCAAGCACATACGGCGCCACCTAGACATAAAAACACTAAATGCACTGTAGAATCCACAGAAGCGCCACCAAGTCGAGCTGATCCAAAGTCACCACTGTTGCGTCTCCATGTCGCGTTTGCAGAAGTGTTGAGTTCTGACACATTGGTTTCTGTCGACATGCCGCGTTCGAGAATTCTTCAAGACCCCTATTACCTGGCCTTTTTAAGCTGGGACGCATCACGCGTCACGTTCATGCACTGCCGCGAAAGGCATGAAGGGAAACGACGCCTGACATGTATCTGCTTGACTTGTGGCCGTATCCTGGAAACAGGCGACTAAAGACAGCGTCGCCATCTCTGCGCTGCTAAAGAAAACATGAGCGAACCTTGCAAGCAAATCTTGCTAAGCCTTCTGCAGCGCAAATCCACTTTGTATCTCAAAAACGGAGCTATTTTATCGGCGGTACACTGTTGGCGAAGCCTCATTACTCAAATCTAAATCATATACGAACATTATTAGGGAATGAATAAGCTTAGTAATGCAGGACGACGGCTACCAAGATTCGAAGTGGACGGCTCTCGCTTCAACAGGCACCGCCATCTTGCCCTACGTACGGGATCTCTTGCGTGCGTTAGCGTTGAACGCTATATTCCAGAAATAGCGTTCGTACGTAAGAGCTCGGGCTACGTTTACGTTCTGCTCATGCGCATTTAGGAGCACGCAACGCTAACGCTAACGCTAAATCCTTGCGTTTGCTGTTATCCGCTATACTAAAACTCGCTATTGTGCGGAGCACGGAGCAATTTCTCCGACTTGCACCGTATAGACGCGTATTTTCGGCGAGCGTGAACGTTTTCGGCTGGGCGCTTGCGAAGAATGGAGGATGCTCACTTGGCTATACAGGAATGGCTAGATATGTTACACGGCGACTTCGTGCTGTGAAGCAGAACGTTCAGGCATTGATCCGCTGCCGTTTGTTACGAAGCGTATGTGCGCGGCATCGTAAATACATTTCTTCTTTTCGAACAGGAGGCGCTAGATAGGGCTGTTTATTTTCGGCTTTCTCCGCAGGTAGAGCATGACCGTGCACAGACTACGATATGAGATATAACGTCTGTCTACGTAGCATGTTTGTTATCATCATTGTGAGATACCCACATCCACGTTTAGTTTATTCTTTTCCATAGAGTTCCATCGCTTCCTAAGGCGCACCAACCTATACGAGTGCTTGTGTCATTCTTCAGGTTGAACGCTTCCTTGTGTGCATGACTTCCTGCAAATAACGAAGCTTCTTCTTTCTCATCCGTAATAATAATCATCATCGTAATGAAAATATCAATAATGTTTCAGTCTCACACATAGGTCGGCAAACTCACTCATGAGTTGACTCAATCAGACTCAGATCGAGCCGTGAGTCTGAGTCTGAGTGAATCCGGGTGAGGAACTTTTTAGTGGGTCTGAGTACGAGTGAGTCCGGCTGAGGAAAACTTTGCTGAGTCTGAGTCCGAGTGAGCTCTAAGGGCAAAATATATTTCATGAGTGAGTCTGAGTGAGCTCCACACCTATTTGCCAACCTCTCGTTCTATGTACCACTTCAGCATTACTATCAGCCTTAAGTCTTCCCACGTTTATAGTTCCGTCAAATCACACATACTTCAAAGCCCTAGAGTTCATACGCCAGCTCAATATTTATTGATCAGAGGCGTGAGTTACAGAGGTGGGGGGGGGGGGGGGCTGCCATGACCTGCCCCCGAAAACTCTTTCACGGGAAGTTCTTGATAAAAATATTTTGTCTGAATTATCCCTTTCAATAAAAATGTCCTTATACTGGACTGCAACCACGGATAAACCATGTTTGAAGGTACGAGATCAAGAGGCGCCAAGTAGAGCACCAATTATGCGAGATATTGGTGTGAAAGAGCATTGACGCCACAGTCGATAAAACCAATTATAGGCTAACAGACTCATGAGTCGAATCACTCAGACTCACTCAGACTCAGACAGTGCCGTGAGTCTGAGACTGAGTTAGTCCGAGTGAGTAATAAGTTCGTGAGTTTGAGTCAGAGTGAGTCCGGCTGAGACAATTTTCAGTGAATCTGAGTCCGAGTGAGTCCGATTGAGGAAAATATTTCGTGAGTCTGAGTCAGAGTGAGCTCTAAGGGCAAAATATATTTCATGAATGAGTCTGAGTGAGCTCCACATTTTTTGCCGACCTATGGCCTCACGTACCCTTCCCCAGAGCACGATAGCCTACCGGTCTCAGCCTAGATAACCACACTGCCTTTCTTTTATGTTTATTTCTCTCTCTTCCTTCCTTTCGCATTTCTCCAGCGCGGCGCAGCAGTGCTCTACCCTTCTCGTGCCGCCATCTTTGTGGACGTTATTTGAACTCACTTAAGCTTTGCAATCTGTTCCATTATTTTCCGTGTCAAAAGCTGGCGCTCGTGAGGCAGCAAGTATGATAGTGTGAAAGCTGAAGCAAACCACTTACCGAGCTATATAGGCGGCGCAGTAAACAACGACCCGCCATATGGCCTCGCGAGTGTAAACTGACAAAATTGAGTACATTGCCGCTGAATATGCGTCGCTAGCTTCTATCAACACCGTCCTGGAAACCAATTTGCCTCTATCCTGTCTTGACTTTCATACCACTAAATCCAGCGTCCCTCCGCATAAAGAAATAAAAATAAAATTAATATAAAAGGGAGGGGGATGGCACAAAGGAAAGCCGTGATTTCTGCGGGTCCCGACTATAGAGCTCATTGTAGAAACCAGACGCTGTTCTCGCTAACATGTTTAGCAAAGCAAGGAAGCCGTCACTTTTTGTAAACCGAGCAAAACCGGTGGCTCAAACAACGAGGCTTGTCTGGTGGTCTGGTCATTGCAGTTGTCCCGTTAACAGTCCCCGATGATGGGACCCCGCCTTGACACAGCCGTCGATTGTCGACACAGTCGTGCAGTTCGGTGGTAAATATTTACCCCAAAGTACACACACGCACAGGGGGGTTGGGGTGAATAGGGGTGCGTGACAAATTGCTCTCGTCAACAATAAGCGGATATTGCTAGGGTATGGATGGGTCTTTGTCAACGTATACCAGCTATGCAACATGGCTCCGCCTAATTCCCGCGCACTCGTATCCCTCACGGAGGCAAAAACGGTCGACGTCCCGCACGGGCGCCTGGCTTATTTTCGGAGGTGGCCTTGCATATATACGTAAAAGCTGTGGTTGTTTGCGAAACAGGCAGCCGCTGCCCGACTTTCTTAAATATATCGTTTGTTTTGCTGCTAAGCGGCTTCGTCCGAGGCTCTTCGGAGCCTGTGTTTGTATACTGCAATGTTCGTGGGCCCTATTGATTAACGTGGGACAAACTTCGCGAGTGGGTCTTTTGATAAATAGCTCAATCAAGTTACTGCGTGCCGGATGCACCTTATATCGAAGAAAAACAGAATTGGAAGGTCTGTCTCTTTCGTTAGCCGGTGATTAATCCGTATATACCCCGACAATAATGATTGAAATTGCTTGCTTCGCGTGGTTTAACATCATTTTTCGTCTTCGCGTCTAACATTTCTCACATAGCCTTTGTTTCTGTGAAAACTATTGTTAAGTGAATGCTTCATGCGTTCAACGGCTGCTTCGTATACGCGTAAAGCGTTTGTGATTCCGTCTCAGATCAACTTACTTCAGACCATATTATTGAATTTTACGTGAAAAGCTTCCTGATCTTTTTAGCTATGCGCCATGAACTCTTTTCTTTTTAGCGCAGAAGCTTCTTTGACCACGTTAAAAGTTATTGCGGAATTCTTTTAAGACAGCTCCTTCTTTTTTTCTCGTTTTTTAACACGCACTGGTCTTCCTATCTATTTTGCAATATTTGAAAGAATATATGACTATGGGACTGGAAATGAGAGAAGCACCATTTGTCGCACGCTAAGATTCAAAGATTGTTGCGTGTCAAACAGCGATTGCATCATCTCTAACCTGTTATATTATTGATCTCAACTCTACAATTACCTCTTCGCAGTCGGCTTATACCTGCGCGACAGCAATTCTATCCTGAATCTTATTCGTGCCGAACCCGCAATCTCATTACGACGCGCGCCATATAGTGGAGGACCCTGTAATGTTTTTGACCACCTGGGTACACCTAAATCTAAGTTCACTCGTGTTTTTGCGTTGCTTCCGCCCACCACGCACTGCGGGAATCCAACCGGCGACCTCGAGCTCAGCAGGGCTGCGCCACAGCCAGTTAAAGCTGCCGCGGTCGCGTCTATTGTTCTTCGAGGGCTTGCCAACTATATGTCCTGATATATGTGACAGAGAACGAACGCTCGAGGCGCCGAGCGAAAAAGCCGAAACGTCCTTGGATTCTTCTCGTTCTGTGCCTCCTCTTTCTTTCTTTCTTTCTTTCTTTCTTTCTTTCTTCTTCTTTCTTTCTTTCTTTCTTTCTTTCTTTCTTTCTTTCTTTCTTTCTTTCTTTCTTTCTTTCTTTCTTTCTTTCTTTCTCATAAAGCACGCAAGGATGTGGCAGAGTGAGTTACGCGCTTACACTGCAAGCGCTGCTGCCTCTGTGCGGAGGCGAGTAGTCTGCCAGAGGAACGTAAATCAGCCCAGGGACCCGAAACAAAGTCCATCTCTGCCGTGCTATAGCTGTCTATATGCCGCCGTCTCTGCCCCGCACTGTTTCTTCTCATCCGTAAGAACTTGAGTCGGTGGTTGCGCGAAGATGAAATGCGTTACGCGAAGCAGCCCGAGTCAGTAGCTGCGGATCTCTGGCGCCTCTCTGACAGGCGCCTGTTACGTGAACGCAGAGACTCTTCACGTCTGCCAATGCACGGAGTACATATATAAAATCTCGAAGTCTGTTTCTTGTTGTTCTTGCGTTAAACGCCACACAGTAGATCCGGGGGACTGCCTTTCTAAAGCAATTGGCAGCTGGTAGCCTCTGGTTGCCGATACAGCTGGTAGCCTGTAGTTGCTGCGGACGGTCAGTTTTCGCATTTGATTAAGCATCTAAGGCTTCCGACTTATAATATCATAGAACCGCTCGTTTAAAGACATTATAATAAGAATTGATGGTACTTTGCTTCTTACGTCCCGCCGGTTTAATATCTGCCGCTAGCTGGTGCGGCCTATAATTTGTCTGAAAGCATCCACCTCTGATACTTTCCTGAACCACACATCATTTAGGCACATTTCGAACACTCTTCTATATGATGTGCCTCGCTCGTGCGCAGCCTTTGTGCTAAGACTTTGTTTACTACGTCGTCGAAGGTCAAGGCGCTTCACCGAAAGTTGGTTGTTGTTGTTTGAGGTGGCGATCGAAGTCGCCTATTAAATAGCTGCTCGTTATCATAGAATGTGGCCGCTGCAGCAGTTTCTCGCTCGAGTTGAATTATAATATAATCACGAAAAAAATTGTGGCATCGAACGATCGTCATTAAAATGATTTCAATCACATAAAAGTTATTTCAATCAATCAATCAATCAATCAATCAATCAATCAATCAATCAATCAATCAATCAATCAATCAATCAATCGAACGAGCCTGAATAAAAGAGCCACTGCTGACACTGCTGGAACAAGGTTTGACGGTCTGCGACGACCGCTTGCATGCCCTATAGACGCATTAAACTGACTTTTTATTGGAATTATCTTTTTACTAGACTGCATCGCTCTCGTTCACAGTTTGTAAGTATACGTTTCCACAACCACGTTCACATAGCACGGAAGCGAAAACCTGTACTTGCCAAAATCAACCACAGAGCGCCGTACTATCTTACTTGGAGGAGTAATGGGAACGTGGGAACCCCGCCTAACAACCGCTTAACTGCCTTGTTTTCTTGTCCCCGACTGTAGCAAACTAGCTGAAGTATGTGCATTAAGGTTTTGTGTAGCAAGCTATATACGGTTAAGAGGCTCGCTTCAAAGCTCGTGGTCTGCGTTGTCGCTGATACCGCTAAAATACTGCGTAGGACGAGCGAAGAGACGACAAATACAGAAGCCGACACGATGCTCCACTTCCAACTTCGCACCCTCAAATCAGACGCGCAAAACAAGGAAGCCAACACCGCGCTTCCCATTCGTACGCACAGCGTCTCACGATAGTAATCCCTATAACGCAGAAATTAGATTGAGCCGCGATTACGCAAGAGGCGCGAGCGTACGGTGAGAGAAGCGACCACTGCGGCGGACGCCGCCTAACCGGTCTCCTCTACGTTGACCTTCATTTCGGCTCGCGAGGGTGAGGGTGGTATCGTTGCTTTTACTCGTTCAGTGCCGCCGGTCGGTCACGCATTTGGGACACGCGGTGATCTGCGCTCGTACTCTCGCACCTCTTTCCAACGCTCACGTTGCTTTTCTTTAACGTTTTTATTGTTTGCTTTTGCCGCTGCCACTGGACGTGTTTGTCGTCCTTCGCCTCGAAGGTGCGGTTTGACCGAGTGTTAGCAGGGTTCAATAAACTCGGGTACATATTAGCTTCGGTTGTATACGTGCAATCTACGGGGTGTTTTATTTTGACGTTCTCTCCAGATCCCCGTGGTGCGTGTTAGGAGGAGGGGGGGGGGGGCGTTGTGACAAATTGAGCATTGACTTACTAAGCATTGAGAGGGTGCGGTACACAAAATAAGTCTGTCATAGTTGTGATGATCAAAATTTGGAAGTTTGCTTGTACAGGGCTCATACCAGAATAATACCGCAGAATAATACCAAAATTTAGTCCCGAAAGTCACGGGTTCGATGCCGGCCGTGGCGGTCGCTTTTCGACGGAGGCGAAATGCTAGAGGCCCGTGTACTGTGCGATGTCAGCGCACGTTAAGGAACGCGAGACGGTCGAAATTTCCGGAGGCCTCCGCTACGGCGCACCTCGTAATCATATTGTGGTTTTCGCATGTAAAACTTCAGCAATTATTATTATTAAAATTCAGTCTCTAACTATAGGGCTGCTGAGGTATATGGCCTAATGTGGTGGCAGGCGGGAGGGAGGGGGGGTGGTATCCCTTAACTGACGTCTCTCTGTACACTATGTGTATTTAGATGGCATTAGTGTCAATGACAACCGATGCATCAGCCTGCTGAAATTAGGCCTGCCCAATGACAAACATCACGCGTCTATCAGAGATCGAGACGAAGGGACGTGACCATTATAGAAGTGATCCCTCTTCACCTATAAAGAAGAACTCATCCGACAGAACAGACAGAAGCTCGGAGGAAAATAGCGCTACAGCAACAACCTGTTGCAACAGCCCCGCATGCGCATAGGTTGAAAGCATCGGCAACAATAAGAAGCCGCGCGAAGCGGCCTTTCGAACAATACCTGGAAGACATGTACAGAGCGATTCGTTCTTTGGTCGCAAAATCCGGGCATGCATTTTTACCAGACCGTGCCACTCGAATTGCTGGTTCTCAATAATGTTTATTCTGGAGTAAAAACCCGTGTTGTGTGCGTCGTTTCCTCCGCTTTAGTGTGCTCGTTTTGTTGGTGCGCTGATATTTGAAGTATGAATGTTTATTCCTCCTCCTCCTGTATTTTTAGAACAAAAGGCGCGTGATTTAGCATACAGTGCACTCTACCATAGAGAGAGAATTGTATGCAGCTGTTCCTGCGAAATAGAAGTTGTGTTTAGAACAAATAGTAAGCAGCTTAGACTACTGCTTAGACTACTGTGATCTGATAGAAACCAGCGCATAATAGCTACACTGTAAAAAAGTCTGCATCATGTTGCAGTCTCGGTGATACCTAAGCGCGACAGCCTGCTTTCAATTGGTAACGCATTAAGTCATACAATTGAGGACCAGGCTTTCTGGAAGACATAACGTGCCGCAGGCGAAGAGACACGCGATAAATTACATTGAAGTTTTCAGTAGATTGCCGGGATGAAAGTCACGGGTTCGATCCTGGCCGCAGCGCTCGCATTTGGATGGAGCCGAAGTGCTTGAAGTCCGTGTAGTGCGCGATTTCAGTGCTCCTTAACAGGTGGTCGAAACTATCCGGAGCCTTCCACTACGGCGTCTCTCATAGCCTGAATCGCTTCGGGACTTGAAAACCCGTGTAAAACCTTGTTCACACCTGCGACTAACAGGGGTCGCGCGACCAAGTTAGTCGCAATGGCCGCTTTGGTCGCAAAGCGACTGCTTTGGCTCAGTCGCTCGCTGCTCGATTTTCCAGTCGCGCAACTGCAGTCGCAAAGCCTTGAACCAATCAGATGCGCAGGAAGAGGACGTCAGCTTATTTTGTGGGCCAATAGCAATGTGAGCAGACGTGAATTCTGGTTCGCGACGGGTATAAGTCGCTAGCAGGTGTGAACATCGGTCGCCTTGAGTCGCTTTTTGGTCGCCAGTCGCAAATGGTCGCGCGACCAGTGCAAATCGCAGGTGTGGATGAGCCTTAAGCCAACCAGGAATTCCACACGCGAGCACCGTTGTTAGTGCTTGACAGTTATTTACTGGTATCAAACAGAAACCACTGAACAGAGGTCCCCTCCCCTTCTTATCTTTCTGTGCGTTTCCTGGCTCGTCACTTAATTCGAGCCCATCGCAGAGCGCACGGAGGCGACGATGCCTCGAAATCGCGCGAAGGGCGATGTGAAGCCTGCGTGAACCCTCTTCCCCTGCCTCTCTTTATCCCGACCGCGAAGAGAGGCGACCCCCTTTCTCCGGTCTCCCCCCTTTCTCTCTGCGATCCCATTCGGTCGGTATACCCTCTCCGTAGCCCCTTTCCCTCTCTCAGTGCCAGGTGGGTGATCCGTGAGTCCTCTCAGTGCCGTATTTCCTTTATATCCGCTATCGAGCCCGAACTACGCTCGCTCCCTCCTTCTCCCGTCCTCGTAAAGCTGACCTTGCCGAAGCGCTTCGGCTGAATGGAGAATCGGGAGGGGATCGAGGGGTGCTGTGTGCGTACGCTTCGGCATTCACGGGCCAAGGCGCGTTGTAGCTCGGATTTGAAGAAGGAAAATAAAGCAAAATGGAATCACGCGGAGGCGATGGCTGCGCCCCGGTGGGCTTCATTGAAGCGGCCGCGTTTCCTGGTTCCCCTTGCGTAACCTTCGCGTAACCTTTCGTTCTTTTCTTCACGTGAGTGTGCCCATCTCTGTGTGTGTATGTGTGACCTGCCCCGTATTATTAGCTCGCTCCTCAGCGTGCCCCCAAGGATGTCTTCCGATTTTTTCTTTGTCGTTATCGGCGCGCTCCCATCTGTTGCATTTTTTTCTTCTTTTTTTGTTCTCGCTTCATGTGCCAACCTTTCATTCCGTCGTTGATCGCATTTACATACCGACTTCCGCAGTTTGGTGACAAAAAAAGCACTTTCACGATGCACCGTGCGTGACATATAAGTCGAACGCGGAAAAGGTGGTACTCAATTTGTGTACGGGCGTGTTCAAGGATGCATCGGGAAGGAGGAAGGAAGTGAGATGGTTATGTAAGGTTACGACACTTTCGCTGGAAGTGGGAACTTCGGACTTCCGGTTTTCTTTCATTCATTGTATGTACGGTGGCGCTTGTATATGCAATCTCTATATAGGGGAGTCAGTGTGAGGGGTAATAGGTTACCTGGATTTGCGATATAGGTGCAGGCGTGAGACTTCCCGGTCGGGAAGTGAGGAAACGGTTCTATAAGCTTGAGGAGTGCATCATTGGGTTGTTGCTCTGCTTTGCGCACAATATTGCTTACTTTGGCTTTCTATAAGGCGTGTGGGTCCGCTTTATCGTTCGGGCTTTCGTGTTCCGGTAGAATTTACGTTTTTGTATCAGCCAAGACAAGTAGCATATTCCATCCGCATAGATTATCAGAGCAAGTCGAATAGACGTGTCCGCAAACCGAAAATATGTTAGTGTTAAGTTCAAGAAAGGACAAGGGGGCTAGCCCTGACGATATCTTCAGATGGCTACCATGTGCTTTGGGAGAGAAAAGGGGGATCTGAAAGAATGAAGGCGTTTGTATTAAACTCCTAGGTTCGTGGATTGCACAACAGAGTCTGCGTCTCGCAGCGCTTGGGATCCCTTAACTTATAAACTCCATGCTAATCCACTCGATGGAACTCTGGATCTAGTGAATATGCACTGCGATAATGGTCTCTATAGTAATTGGTGTAGAATAAAATGTTGTAGCATACTTAACGGACACACGATAGACGTCGTCGGATAAAACGTGAAGACGAGAAGGACGAAGAAATTTGGAGGCCGGACTTCTGCGCGATCGTCCCGGCTCCAGTAAATAAGGCAGTTTGTTCGTAATTATCCGTAACGGTTGTGGGAGACGGGGTAATCGACACTCGAGCCATAAGCGCTTCGTCTTTCCATTCCATGTATACTCTCTCCGTTAACCGCTTCTCGTATGTCCGTTACAATATCTTCCGTCCGGGACTGTCTTATCCCCTGAGACGACCTCGGTGATTTCATTGGCGCCGAACTCAGGTCTGGTGGTTGATGCGGAGGCAGGAAAAATATGCGTCTCCAAGAGGAACTCACGTCAGCGGCGCGCCGCCGCCAGTGACGAGTCCCAGATATATATGTGTGCGATTGCCCGTAACGTGGAGCCGTTCATATCGCTCGCTACTCGGAAGCGTGGCTCTTAATTCTCGCTCTCTTCAGGGGCGCAACAGAGTCGTCAGAAGAAGATTCGAGAATGCTTGCCTCTTGTTCTAACTTAGCTCGCGGAGAGCTTTGGCTGCAGTTTGCCTGCGTGTAAATACGAGCGACGCGGTTTTTCTGTGATGTTGACGCATGTAATGCCGCGCTTATGTAGCGATTAAAAGTGTGTTCGCTCATCATTGCTTGTTTGTTTTCGCTTTCCTTCTTCGAATAGTTTCTGTGGAGTCATGCGTCAGAGTGTCGAAATGACGAAATGTTGCCGCTGCTTTTGTGTTGTGAAACTTCACGAGGCTTGATTCCAGCGAATTCCTGCTGATGACGTTTCTATATGAGGTGTACTCGGCGTCCTTGAGAGTGGAAGATATATATAATTTATTTTGAAAGAGAGAGAGAGAGTTGTGCTCGCGTCTGGTATACATGAAGCTTAATCGAGACTCTTTGTTAAGTGACCTACCCTCTATCCCCATAGATTGCTACCACAAGATAGTGCTAATTTTTTTCTTAACATTCAGTGATAGGGTAATGGAATGTTGATTAGGCTAACGTCGTATAGAAATTCGTGATTCACAAGAAGGGGTACTTGTTTATCTATCAACTTGAACAGCTTTTCAGCCAGCTTGCATAGACCTTCCTGCCCCTGGTGACGTATACTCGTCACTCGGTATATTAGTCGTGGGCATTCTCTGACGCTGACGTGTTATGTCGCTACGAAGACGACACGTAACCTAGATGAGCGAATGCTGCGTTAGGAGATATTTCACTTATTCATTCTTGCCGTTCTGTGATGCCACGTTCTGTGATGGCTGTGCTCCTTAAGTTCTTTTGACGTTATGCAAAGCAATCGACTGATCTAGCCTCTCCTTTGGCGGTTTGATGTCGCTGCACTGAGGTTTTCAGGTCCTCCATTTTTACGAGGCAGCTATAGTGGAGAGGTCACGGCGTATAAAATGTTTCGACAGCACACGAAAGACCAAACGAAATTATCTTGAATGTGTTCGAACAGATAAATTACATTGCTGATAACTTTCTCTCAACAGTTCAAGGCACTTATACATTTTAACATATTTAAATTAATAGTCCGTATGACCAACGTATACCCGAACACCTACCGGGTCTTCGAAGGGCAATGATCGCAATAACAATTGGCGACAAAACCAGGTATTGTGGTATACGCACCTAAATTAAAAGTTCCCGTGAGAAGGAAAACTTTCGCTTCCGCTCTTCGACACGCATGTGTCACACGCGGCGTGCACTTCCCTGTTTTTCAATCAGAGAACACGGACCGCCTATGTGACTAAAAGAAAATACAAAAGCATTTATGGAGAATGGAAAAGTTTTCAAAGCCATAACGTCCATAGGAGATTCGCGTTTGGCGTTGCTGTCCTTCTCCCACTCTCCATCTCCTGTGGCGAGCCGCACACCAGCTATTCCGTGCAGTACGACGGAAGTTATGTTCGGCTTTACGCTTTCAGGCTATGCATATACCTTGAACTCACAATCACAAAACCTCACAATCACAAAATGTCGTTGTGTTGCTCAGCCACTGCAGTTGCTTAGGTTCCGTGGTGTCTTGCTACTAAAGACGAGATTCTATTCAGTTCGACTTCTCTGTTTGGCACGACGTTGAAAACAAGCGGGATGCAAGGATGAACACGCTTCGAGACCTTCATTAACGAAGAAACAGGAACTTAAAATTAATCCTATGACATCCATTCTGCTGTGTCGCTCGGCGGGAAACAGGCGCAAGCTTGGTACTCGAAGCAGTAAATCAGTCAGATACCACGTAACGTTAACTTATCACTGACTTATCCACTCTGTCACCGGTTGTAGCAGTTTCGAGAGTTCAAGAGCGCTACTTTAGGGAAGAGCGCTAGGCCTGCGGTAAGATTTTCTGTCGTGAAAATGCGGAGCATATAAATAATGTTGAGGTTATTACCGTGCGGCTGATGCGAAAACGCGGCGCACGTTAAAACGCTATTCGATACTGCGTCTCAAAGGCTTACTGTGAAGCATATGTGTAATCGGCAGACGTCATCTTTATAGCTGCTCCACTACTGCACTGTATTGTTGAATCTCAAACACGTACGAACACTGGGTTCTGCTTCGCTTTCTCCTCCTCGCCCTCGTTCTCCGACAGCAGTAGCGGCGACAGCAGGAGAAGCCTCACAACAATGGGTCGGGCCGGGCATGGGTGAGGCTGCACGCTTTGGTGTGCAACAACAAACGCGACAAGCGCCACGCCGGGTGGACAGCGATCGCCGCTCCCAGGAAGCCGCGGAGGATGGTGAGAGAGAGAACCACGGCAGGGGTGTCACGCGCTTCTTTTTTCAATAGAAGCTCCCATTTCCTCCTCGCCTCTGGCGCATTTCGCGCAGCACACTACAACTTCCGTTGCTTTTGCAGCCCCGGGCTGTAGATGATGGGAACGGTCAGGATAGGAGCGGAAGTTATATCCGGCCCGCGTCTCAGGGGTTCGCGAGCGAACCCCTGGGCGCTGACGCCGCGGCGTATGGTGACAGACGGGTGATCCAGACCGCGCGTTCGTGCCGATCACTCGGCTCTTGGGCGAAGCTGCGCGGGGCAGTCAGTCAACTATGGGCGGACGAACGGTCTAATTGGCGCGACATAATTTCGCCTGTCACCGCGCGCCTTTGCTGTCACCGCACTTGTCGTCGTCATTGTTGTCTTCCGGCAAAAAGCGTGACGCAGCAGCGGCGACTTCCCGAGACAGTCGGCGTTGTTTGTTGTTGACAGGTCCCCGATGGATTACTGCCCTCGCGGAGTGACACGTATATATATATAGACCGAGACGCGATCCCCGCAGCTCTTATGCCGTTTAGCTGTCGGGTGATCAACAAACAATGGACCCCATTGCTGAAAGGCCGGATAAACGTTCCCTGTGCTCCGACACGTGCGTGTTGGTTCACGACCTGTAGTATATTTAGTATTGTAGGCGCAGTGATGGGCAATCGCAGATAGCGCCATTAGAGGGCTCCGGCCAATTAATGCTGTTACCCGCTGAGTGTTGCGGCACATGTTGCTTTCCCATGGTCATACATACTTCGAAAAGGAAGAACATAGCGTTGCGTGTACGAGCGACAATTTATCCGTCTCAAGATCTAGTTAAGTCATTATTTAAGCTATATACTTCCCGTCATCCGCTGCGAGCGAGACGCCATATTAGTGGTACTTAATGTAATTGCAAAGCATATAGTGTTTTGCTTCATCTTCTAGCAAACTGCGCAGCAGACGGGACACAAAGAAGGAATGAAAGGGACAGACGGGCGCAGTTTGCTATAAGATGAAACCTTACCAACTTGCCCAGCTTTCAACGCTTGTTAGTGTTTTGCTGATGGCCATACCGGCTTACACTATCTAGCACAACTGCTTATATAGAAAGCGATATGAACCCAACATGCTGCAAAAAATTCTACGATTCCGCAGTACTTCGGCACGTTTCTCATGTTCATGTGCATGTGTTACGTTGCGACGTGTCACTCACTGTTTATGTATATTTGCAGCAAAATACTCGTATTACGACGGCACGCACATATACGTACACGTTCGTTTGTACCTTCCTTAATTCCTTCCTATAAATGAATGATTCCGAGTTATCCTTCGCGAATCAGAGCCGTATGTTACCTGAACATCGTTTCCTCTGCACGCGTTTATTGCAAACAAAACCGTCGCTTAAGCCTCTCACAAGACACTGCAAACAGCGGCATTGTATGCCTTTCATGCACGTAGCTATTGTAATGCTGACTATACTATTGGTCGTCTCCCGCACCAGTTTGTATAAAGGCTGCGGGACAGTCTCCACTGGAGCTAAAAAAGAGGAAGCGTCACAATTAGCAGCGTGAAATACATCCGGCCTCCATAATACAGGAAGAAGGGGAAGCGCGCCGCGTTCACTTCCGGTGCGTGGCGGCGTCCCGCATTGTCTTCGCGCCGAGGTTTGTCTGCGCTTCCTCTCAGACGCCCGGCAACCTCGTACAGCCAGAAAGCAAAACAACACGAACTAATAAATGACCGAAAAAAAAAAAGCCGTGACCCGCACTGTATGCTTTAAAACACATTAGAACAAGAAAGAATGAAGCGGCTACGCTGTAATGCCTATATACTTTCGGCTTCATCAGTTGCCGTGGCTGCTGTCGATGCGGCTGCTTCACGGAAGCCTTCGCTCGGCGGACCGGGGTCCAGGCAGGCGTGCAGCGGAAATCTCAGCCTCCCCGCCCAACATTTAGTGGGGCTGCCTGGCTGTTCAGGTTGGCTGCCGTGATGGACAGGAAGCCGGGTTTCGAAAATTGGTTTCGCCTCAGCTGCCGATACCCGAAGCGCGCGCTTCGAGACCGACCGGACGGAAGCGGTCAATGGTGGTCTGTTGCACGCAGCCGGCTAATTGCGTTAGAATGAGCGCGCACGAACGTACGCGTAAGGCTACTGCTGTTGTATACTATATTGTGTGTGGTCTATATACAGTGGCGGGAAGTGACGTCGCTCCAGCTGCGAGCTGTCCCCGCGACCGATGACGCGGTGTGTGTATGTGGGCCATTGTCGTTCGAGCGGTATACTCCAGGAAACAAACAACAACAATAATAGAGATGTTCCGGTCGGAACATCTGGAACGGTCAATTTTTGTGCTGCTGAAAACAAAAATATTAACGTGTGTGTTCAGTCATTTATCGCTGTTACGATGACAGCGTGCGCGTGAGCTGCTGGTTCGATTATCTTTTCTCTCGCGTTGTGATTCCATACTAGAGTGACATTAAGATAACAATAATAATAAAAAAATTCACAGGGTCCCATATGCAGTCACCTAAGACGACTCGAAGGCGAAAGCCATCTTCTTTCTTTTTTTTTTTTGCTCAGTCACTGTATTGATCATCCCACGCCCCCTCCGAAAGCTTTCTGCGCCTCACGCGGTTCTGCATTGCCTCCGTGATTGGCCCACCTTGCACCCAGCAATGATGTTATGTGATGACGACATCATGAGACGGAACGTCATGTGACGTCATGTACACGTCACAACTTTTGGCGATCTGTGACCTCATGATGACGGCATGTGGCGACGTTATCACATGATGATGGTTTTTTGCATCAGTCGCCGTCGACGCCGACGGTTAATTTTCGCGTTTGATGAGTCATCTAAGGCTTTCGCCTCAATAATAACAGCAAATAACAACATCTGTCAAGATCTTCAGAATCACCGTGTGTGCAATGCTTCTTGATAACTCATTATGCCGTGCTCGCCTGTTTAGCAACGGCCAGTCTTATGTGTTCTTCCGCTGGCCCGTCGCTCGCGTTGCCTTTGTGATCATCACGTAGCAGTGAATACTGTCAGTTTTACGTGCTCGTTGCTTCCGACGGCGGTACAAAGATTCCGGCAAAACGTACCCTTCGTGCAGTTTCGTTCTGAAGACCTTTACTTAACCAAGGTGTCTCATCTACTTCACGAAGCCGTAATGACGGTCACTGTCTTTTGCTTAGTGTTATTTATTTCGTCCTGTCCTGTTCTTGATAACGTAATACTTCTTAAAGAAACAGATACCTAAATATCGCGATAGGTTACGTTCACGCGAATAGTTGTGTCTCATTGGACGAACGCTTAGTTTAGTTACGTTTGTGTTGGCTGTCAGAAAAGTCGGTACCTGTCTGTTACGAACTGCGTATGGCGAACTGCGCGAACCCGTATGATGGGACTGCGGACACCATTCGCAAGCCACAGCGAGCTTGGGACAACAGCGTAAGTTCTCATGAACTTTTATATATAGTACTTTGCCAGCAGTTGCGCGAGAGAAAGAGATCACTGGTGGGGCAGCGCAATAGACTCTGACAGAAATCAGTTTGGGCTGGCGCCCAACGGACGTGCCGCAGCTCCCAATTTGGTCTGTTATAAATGGCTATACAACTCTGGCTCGCATTTATATATATCTTTAGACTTTTCGATGACCACGCTGTGACAGTTGTTCATCGCCTCGCATATACGGTGCCAATTGAGGAAGGCACTCCCCACTTTCTCCTATCCTGGCCCGAATGAGAGTGATCCGCACGGCGGGTGCCGTTATAAGGTCATACACAAATACGAAGACCATGGTGAGACGCCTTTCCCACGCTCCAAAATCTGCTCCCCTCTTTCGTCTCGGGCGAGCTGAGTCAGGACCCCGTATAGATTGGAGGTTTCCGACACCGTGAAATACGTCGCATCCAGAAGCCGTGTGGGCTGAAGTTATATATAGGCTTGTGGCTGGACAGTGGGCAATGCGCTACGTGGTGTACAACCAACATCAGCCTTTTATATTTCTTTGTTTAGAAAAAAAAAAAACAAGCGTAAAGACAGAGAGGTTAGCCAGTCCTACTCGGTTACTCGTCTTCTACGCGCAATCTTCACAGAAACAGTCTGAAAACAATCGCGAAGTTTGCAGACATTGCGACGAGGCATGAGACGAGTGGTGGTAACGGATTTTTCTAGGTGAAGCCCGATCACATTAAAATAAAGGAAATAAGCGCGCGTGAAAAGCTTGTCCCTACGCGCACAATACAAAAGCGTACCGGTCAGAAGTACACTTTTATTCCGGTACTGGCTAAATGCTGGCTATATCCAGGAAACTAGATGAAAAATATCCGATGTCTTGGCTATATCTAGCACTTTAAGCGGGACCTGATTAAGAGTGATACAGTCTGAATCACACTTGTCCAGGGCCACCAGATGGCCGTTTGAGCCGCCTTTTTTTTGCGATAAAATATGCAGAAACCGACGGCGTAATGATACCAAACATAGTCGCACCGCGTGCTATAGATCCTTGGGCTATATATAATTCAAGCATGAACGGAAGCTTGCAGCTAAAGCGAGGTAGCAGCTGCGGACGGCGCCAGCCTTTAAAGCAACGCGCTCGACCGCTAGACAAGTACGATTCAGACTTTACAAGAACAAATGCAATTCGCACAGAAAGTCTAGAAGGAAGTAATAAAGTGGCTCATGAATCCAACGGTCGGCCAAGCCGGAGTACTGTTGCTCGGTGGTGGCGAAGGTCTCGACAAACCCGCAGCTATAGTTTTGTCATTGTCACAATTTACCCGTAATGTAACCGGTAACCGGTAACATTACGGGTAACGTTTATCTGTGACTTGTTGCTTTTTCAATATGTGAAAGTTATAATTCATCATCATCAGCCTGTCTACGCCCACTGCAGGGTAAAGGCCTCTCCCATCTTCCGCCAATCAACCCGGTCCTGTGTTTTCTACTGCCACGTTATACCTACAAACTTCTTAATCTCATCTACCCACCTAATTTTCTGTCTCCCCCTCACGCGTTTGCCATCTCTTGGAATTCAGTCAGTTACCCTTAATGACCACCGGTTATCCTGCCGACGTGCTACGTGCCCGGCCCATATCCATTTCTTCTTCTTGATTTCAACTATGATGTCCTTAACCCCCGTTTGTTCCCTGACCCAGTCTGCTCTCTTCCTGTCTCTTAAGGTTACAACTATCATTTTCCTTTCCATCGCTCGCTGCGTCGTACTCAATTTAAGTTTAACCCTCTTTGTAAGTCTCCAGGTTTCTGCTCCGTAGGTAAGTACCGGTAAGATGCAGCTGTTATATACCTTCCTCTTGGGGGACAGTGGTAGATTACCATTCATGATTTGATAATGCTTGCTGAATGAGCCCCAACCCATCCTTATTCTTCTAGTTATAATTATAACAGTGTTACTGTTTTACATCATAACTGATTTTAAGTGAAGGCCTGGTCAAGTCCACAGCAAGTGTGTCACTGCCACATTTTGGATTGGCCAGTTGCTAGTTACTAGTAACGAGTTACCGGTAGCCAACTACTTTCTCGGGTAACCTTTAACCGTAACTTGTTACTTTATTTTCATCCGAGCAAGTTGTAAGTGTAACTGTTATTTTTCACGCCGTAACCGCAGTATGACTCCGTTACAGTTACTAAACAACATTTATAGTTTCGTCTAACGGATAATGGTACTTTATTGATGAAAGAAAAAGCGCATTGAAAAAAACAAAACTGGTGGATAATGCCAATACGTTTCTTTATCACATAAAGGCAGTTATGTTTCTGTACGGTGAATCTAATACGGACTAAGCTCCATTTGTTTGTGTCTGTGATACTTTAATTACTGTTCTTACAGCAACGGAAGAAACGCGACATTACTTCATCGGAAGCGTAATAGTAACAACTTAATTTCTTCAAGCTATAACAGGAACACTTTACGGCTCCAGGAAACTCCAACTGTAACACTGTTGCTTTTTGCTGTTAACCCGCCCGATGACTGCACAACATCTTGCACGTTGCAACTGTGTCCCATTCTTATGGATGTTGCAGGCGCGAACTGCCACGTGCAGTGATACCAACGGCTCGCGAAATAATGCAACGTCAGCCGTTAGCGCACCAACATTTGCCAAAACTGTGTAAGTGGCATCTTTTTGCCAACCATGGGATTTTTTTTCCAGTAAAGGGAGGGGGGGGGTTCCATGAATCTAGTTTTACTGGAGGCTGTTGGAGGCTGTCGCAAGTGTCTAGCTTAAAGCATCGGTGCGATATCATTGTCTGGTAAGGACTTCGTTTTGCCTATAGCTATCGATAACTGCTTGCATGGAATATTTCTCATAACGACAGCTATCCGAAAGTACAGTGCAGGTGATTGTCACCTTGAATGAAAATTAGCGGGAAAAGCGACAAAACAAACAGAAGATGGTGCCTCTCCCCCTTCTCCTTCCCACGCTACTCCTCTTCCTATCGGACGGTATCAGTTCCTCCTTCGCCAATAATACCGAGACTTTTCGTAAACGCGCGAAAAGTCTGTCAGTCTATCTTTCTGCCTCTGTTTTCAGCGCACTCAATTTGTCCCGCTTGTATATCGAATTTGTCCCGCTTGTATTTTGAAATTTCGAAATAAATTGCAGAAGTTGGAATAGTGCCTTTTCCGTTTTAGTACAGCGTCAGACCCGCACGTTATAAGCGCGGCAAATGCATACGGAACTCTTTGGAAACATCTAAGAATAACGAAACTCGGCTTCAGTCATGCGTCTATAAGCGCAGTACTTTGTTTTCTGGGTCAAGATCTCTATCAGCGTAGAACAAAGAGCTTTGTTTCGAACAATTAAACGAATCGGCGAAAGTTCTTTCTGTTCTAGGGCGTTCCGCACGGACGACCAGCACTAAAATAATGAATAGCGGCCTCTCGTTTGGCCCGCAGCAAAGTTTCCTTTCCTTTATCTTTTTTAAAAATTTATTTGTAATTTTTTACGCTGGTTTCTTCACTCGGCTCTGCCGCTTCCTCATCAGTGTGGGAGTAAAAAAAAATCGAAATTACCGCCGAAGTACTCCGTACAATTGTTAACCAGCGGAGCTGAAACGGGCGGCCCCAGTGTTTATCGCTGGGTTAATCCCGATGGTTCATTAAAGTTATTCCCAATTATTGGTTACGTCTGTCCAGAGATGGTATTGCTGCTTGCCGCCCGTGTGTTTCTTTATTTTTAGCGGACCAGTGGTAAGTAGTGGAACTTGCACAATTTCGGTGCCACATACACGCCAGCAGTTTTTGCGAACTTAGGAGGGACGAATTCTTGTCACTCGTAACCATGCAGTGCTTTTCACTGTAATTATTACGCTTGTTTTTGCGGGTAATAATGTTTATTACAGGTGCCGCGTCGAAAGCGAGTGCATTTTGCAGACGTCGAAGTCGACGACATTGAGGGTGATTATGATTATTATGATGACTTTGATGCGGACGACCTCGATGAAGTAAGTGTGGACGAAGAACATGCGATAAAGAAAAAGATCGTAAATCAAACGCGCGCAGTGGGCGACTCCAACGTCGGAACCGCCAGGCCAAGCCTGTCGGCCGCTTCGCGGTCCTGGAGGACCTCAATAAAGTTGTTTCAATCAATCAATCAATCAATCAATCAATCAATCAATCAATCAATCAATCAATCAATCAATCAATCAATCAATCAATCAATCAATCAATCAATCGCAAGACGCGATGATGAGGAGAAAGAAGGGCACGATGCTTTGAGGTCGATGTTGAATGTTATGATGATTAGGAGCAAGGCGAATGCAATGATGGTCATCAAAAAAGACGTAGATGAAGAAGAAGGCGATAATAATTAAATGAATCGAAGAGAGGCAGAATACAAGGATAACGACGAAGCATTTAATAGACCGTACACTTACGGAGAAGCGCTCTGCAATCTGCAGTTCAATGAGGCACGACTGCATGAGAACGTAATTGGGGCACCAATTTTCGAACGTACGCACACTCACACTCTCGCCGCGTCGGAGATGGAAAAGTATAGTGACTTCTCAACCGTTTCACGCGCTCAGGCTTCGCTTTGCCCACCCTAAGTAGTCCCATGGCTGCTTCATGCCACAAGTGTCCTTGGCCTTAGGGAAGCGTTTTCCAGTAGTAACACTCAGCCATTTACACGACGCAGAATCGGAGGCGCAGCGTGTATACGTACTCAAGGCGTCGTCTGTGAGCGCCTCTCTCTCTCTCTGTCTCTCTTTAGCAGGCTAAAGTGGCATTTCATTATTGTTGTACGAGAATAACTAGCGCGTACAACTGTACGTTTCATTCCTTGCTCTGTCGACCTCGTTCACTCGCGAATATCGCTCCGTGCACGCTCCGAAGTTAAGTGGCCACTCGTTCGATCACGCCGTTTCGAAGATCCATCGCACCACGTCACGTCCTACGGCCGATGCACTCTTCCTTTTCTTAGGCCAGTTGTCGGCCTCCGCTGCTGAGGGCACTGAAGTTGTTTTCGCTAGCGACGAGATGTTGATGCTCACCGCTGGACGGCATGCATGGGCCAAATGAGGACGCTTCAGCCGGAGACAAGGCTGCATGCTTTCCGCGGCAGGCAATGCACGCGCCTTTCTTGCTATTCTCAAGCCTTTCCCTCGATCACCAACCTCCTCCGCAACCTTGCACGCGCCACTCTCTTGTCTCACCATTGTTCGCTTGGGCGCGCTCACACGGCTCATGGTGAAGGTGCCTTCCTTCTATGGCATCGTTGTCCCTGCTGTTTCCTTTAAACTTCACCTTCCTTCTGTAGGTCGCATTACAACGTGCGTCAAGGACTACCGTCATAAGAGGTAATAATATCTCTAACGCGTTTCTGAGAGTTTATAATAGCGCTTTTCCTCAGCCCTTCTTTAAGGAAGAACTTCCTGAACCGCCATGAAGTTCTATAGGGAAACAAAAACCTTCAGGTGTGTGTTAGCTCACGCAAGAGAGACTTGAACACACTATAGATTTCGAAGGGTGGTATCAGGGAGGTTCGGTTTGTGCCCAAGCACAATCAGAATCAGAAGTTTATATCAGGATCAGAATTTTGTTATTAAAAGTCGGGTAATATCTCCTTGGCATTATTGTCTTTTAGTGCTCAATAATATTGCGCAATATTACAGGTATTTAGTGTACAGGAAGGGGTCCCATAGGCAGAGACTGTACCGGGACCTCCAATATGCACGTTGAGAAATTGCGCAAGCAACTGGCCGCGGAACTAACTAGTACTGCACAGATTCTCTCATTTCGGCAACAGACATGAAATGATTGGCTCGTGGTAGCATTATACTACTTGAGGAGGAAATGGACACACAGGGAGTGTGATTGTTGGCGAAGTTCATCAAGAAAATGATGATGATCTGAACACCATTAGCCTGACTATCTTGCTAGCGTGGTGGTTGCGATGATGATGTCGACATCATTGTCATGACGTCATCATCATTATCATCATCATCGTCATCAGCCTGACTACGCCCACTGCAGAGCAACAGCCTCTCCCAGGTTCCGCCAGTCAACCCGGTCCTGTGCTTGCTGCGGCCACGTGATACCCGCAAACTTCTTAATCTCATCTGCCCACCGAACTTTCTGTCTCCCCCTCGCGCGTTTGCCATTTCTTGGAATCCAATCTCTTACTATTAATGTCCAGCGGTTATCTTGTATACGCGCTACATGCTCTGCCCATGCCCATTTCTTCTTGATTTCCACTATGTCCTTAACACCCGTTCGTTCCCTGATCCTCTCTGCTCTCTTCTTGTCCCTTAAGGTCACACCTATCATTTTCTTTTCCATGGCTCGCTGCGTCGTTCTCAACTTAAGTTGAATCCTTTTCGTAAGCCTCCATGTTTTGCGTGACCTGGATCCTTCAGTTCATGATATACTGATCTGCTAATTCTGATTTCGCTGACTTTCTTACGTGGTTTCTTACATTGGCGCTTTAGAGACAACGCAAGCGAGGTTCGCTCGGCGTGTGATACGACGTAAATTCGCACCCAACGCTGTTCTCGTCGCCGCTGCCGCACGCTCTGAACCCCGTGCATTCAGCGCAACGGCCTTCCGAGTAGCGACGCGCCGAGCAGCGTGCCCTCGGCAACGGCTCTCCGTTCCAGACGAAGCGGCGCTGAGGGGAGCACTTTTCAATTGGGGTTAATTGCCCGGGGCCCGTCTGAGCCGCGCAAGGCACCGAAAGGGACTATAGGAGGAAGAGACGCTCGGCTGCTGCAGCCGCTCGCGCTGCTCAGCGAAGGATCCAACGCAACACCAGCGAAGGATCCAGCGTGCGAGGAAGACGTGTCGCCCCTGCAGCACGGCTGATCTCCCTTCCTCGTAATCGCGTTGCTCACGTAAAGCGTGACGTACTCGAAAATTAATTTAAAAAAAAAGAAGAGAGAGAGGTGGTAGTGACAACCACAGCGCGTGGGCGCGTTTCTCTGGAAACTGTTTGAACCCTCCTTAGATTCAAGGCCGTTTGCTTCTGGCCTCTCGTATGTAAACAGAGCTTAAGACTTCTAATAGAGTGCGGAGTTAAAATTTTAGCAGAGTTTTGCGGCAGCGTACAGAACACAAAGCGCATGAGAAGGTAGACTTCCCTAAAGAGAATTGTTAACGATGCGGCGACACCATGAACGACAATGTGTTACGCTTGAAAAGCGCGATGGTGGTTATGGTATCTGAAACGTGAAAGACCTGTATACTTGCCATTTTGTTGATTTTCCTGGCTTAGCTTAACTGTAAAGAAACCTGTTGCCTTCTTTTCTTAAATGTGTTGGGGCCGCACCGTGTTATACAGATAACTAGAATGATGTTCCATGTATTCTCCGTTTACGCTGAAAACGCATGCTGTATAATTCTAAAGTTTAAGGCCAGCAACGTACGGAGCTGCCGGATATTAAGGAAAATGTCTGATCACGTTAAGTGCGGCGCCGTTTTTTTAGCACTCATTGATTCAAGCTAATATTTCATGGACATATCTCTTTAATATCATCATAGAGCGTCGTGTCAACTATACTATGGCCATTTCAACGTAACACGTTCTCATTGGCTGCTGGGTCCTTCTATAAGCCATCATCGAAACTAAGTCACTCCAAATATCAAAATTGTGTTAACGTTGACAAATACTCTCTTTTCGTGTCGGCTATAATCCGCCAGAATAATCTGTCTAACGATTTTGTGTGTTGCGATAACATTGATTCTTTTACGAACCTAACAGACTGTGTTGAATTTTGATGGTGAAGATTACCTATTATGTTCATGTATCTACTCCTGCACGAACCGTGACAGGCTTGCGGTGTATTCAAATCAATCAATCAATCAATCAATCAATCAATCATTTATTTAACGTGCCCAGGAACAACCGTAAGGTCTTTGTGCAGGCGCACGCAAAAAAAAAAAAAACAAAAAAAATAAACTATACAATACAGACAGTCTTCAGAAATAAAAAGAGCAAATACACGTAGACAAAGAGAAATGAACACAAAAGGGGAGGAGTAAAATAAGACAACACGAGAAATATTGAAGGGGAATGAAAAATTAGATTGCACATATACAACTATGCGGAAAGACGGAGAAGGGAAGACTTTGTACATTGTGCCATACTATGTCAAAACAGTACAAAGCTCGGATAAAAACAATGATTGTGGACTATGAAAAATGTCAAGATCAAGAAAATTAACATTATAGAGACTTTGTATTCTGTGAACGGTAGAGTGTTGGAAGAAGCAGGCGGGTACATGAAACGGTCTGTTCTCTCTGGTTAACTTACGCGGAATTCGAAAATTAACACAATTGAGAAGTACAGGGCAGGATATGATACCGTGGACTAGCTTGTAAAGAAACAAGAGATCAGAACGATTTCGTCGGCAGTGAAGTGATGGCAATGATAATAATTCAGCAGTATTTGAACGAGACTTTTTAGCAAAGCGATGGTTATATATGCTAAGGAATTTTTTCTGGACTCGTTCAATGGTGTTACCGCTGGATTGAGCAATGCCATTCCATATCACGGACGCATACTCCAGTTGAGGAAGACATAGCGCGGTGTACAATTTTCGGAAGGGCATAGGAGAACGGAATTCTCTAGACAATCTGCAAACACAGCCTAGGGTGCGAAGACCCCGCAAAGCAACACGCTTAGCGTGAGCAGAAAAGTTTAACGCGCTATCAACAACAACACCAAGATCACTGATCTCATAAACCTTGCATAAGGACACAGAATTGACAGAGTATTGAAATGACACGCTAGATGTTTTGCGAGTGATAGACATGAATTTTGTCTTCGAGGCATTCAGAGAAAGGTTATTAGCGTTGCACCATTCGGAAAAAGAGCGCAAATCTGACTGCAGCAAGCGACAGTCGTTAACTGAATGAATTTCCTTAAAAATCTTGATGTCATCGGCATACAAGAGGAAAGAAGAATTACGAATGGCAAAAGAAACATCATTAACGTAAATTAAAAATAGGAGTGGGCCTAATACTGACCCTTGAGGGACCCCACTAGTCACTTTATACAAAGAAGACGTTTGGCCATTTACCGCTACATAACAATATCTATTGAGCAGATAGCTCTGCAGGAGATTCACAACCGACAAGTCAACATCAAATTGCGCAAGTTTAACCATAAGCAGTGTGTGGCTGACTACGTCAAAAGCCTTGCTCAGGTCACAGTAGAGTACGTCAACCTGTCCTCTCTGAGAAATAGGTGTGGAGATCTGCGTCATGAAACTAGCAAGATTTGTGGTAGTTGAGCGGCCAGCGAGAAACCATGTTGATTAGGAATCAATGAGCTTTTAACACTAAAAGACAATATTTTGTGAAGAGCCAGCTCGAAGATCTTTGATGTGGCACATAGTAGAGAAATCGGGCGATAATTAGAAACATCTGTTTTAGAGCCCGACTTAAATACTGGGAAAACACGAGCAGTTTTCCACATGCTAGGAAATGTGGAAGTGTCCAGGCAGTTATTAAATATCGTAGTCAGTACTGGGACAAATATACTACTATAAGCTTTTAGTATGGCGGAGGGGATGCCATCTGGGCCACATGATAAGGATGGTTTTAAGCACTTAATGCATTCGCAGATAAGATTTTCATCCAGCGACAAAGCACTGGGTGAGCCAACTGCCTTAGGCTGTCTGAATAATAATAATAATAATAATAATAATAATAATAATAATAATAATAATAATAATAATAATAATAATAATAATAATAATAATAATAATAATAATAATAATAATAATCAATCAAACGTTTATTTATTTAATGTGCCCAGGAACAACCGTAAGGTCTTTGTACTGGCGCACGAAAAAAAAACAAGAAAAACAAAGGAAACATTCATAATAAAATATCAGGGATAAAAAACGTTACAAAATTGCACATATACAACTATGCGCAGGCAGAAAAAAAATATCAACAGTGTACAAGGCTATGTAAGTACAGTGCAAAGCTCGGAGCAGAACAACGACTGGGAGCTGTGAAAAACATCGAGCTCCAAAAAGTAAGCATTGTAAAGACGTTGTATCCTGCCAATGGTCGAATGTTCACAGAGGCAGGCGGTTACATGAAAAGGTCTATTCTCTCTGGTCAGCTTACGTGGAATTCGGAAATTAAGACAGTTGAGCAGTACAGGGCAGGATATGATACCATGCACAAGCTTGTAAAGAAATAACAGATCAGCGCGATTTCGTCGGCAGCAAAGTGATGGCAATGATAATAATCCAGCAGCGTTAGAACGAGATCCGGAGTCATTTCTAGCGAAACGATGGTTGTAAATGCTTAGGAATTTTTTCTGGACTCGCTCAATGGCGTTGCTGCTGGAATTAGGAATGCCATTCCAGATGACAGATGCATACTCTAGTTGAGGAAGACATAGCGCGGTGTACAATTTTCGGAAGGGCACAGGAGAACGGAATTCTCTAGACATTCTGCAATAATAATAATAATAATAATAATAATAATAATAATAATAATAATAATAATAATAATAATAATAATAATAATAATAATAATAATAATAATAATAATAATAAAACATGAGGTCTACAGTACGGTTTTGCACGCACGAAGCCAAAGGCCGGCTTTGTGCATGGTTCCAGTGCCGGCGACATATATGTCAGTCGATGAAGCGAACTAGATTGTTTCATTTTTGTCGAAAAACGATTGATTGGTTGACGGTTTGCGGAAGATGGGGAGGGATACAAACTTTAATGATGTACAGAAGACGACAGCTTGGTTGATCCCCTGACTTTCATAACTGTAGTACATCTGTGCCGTGGTCACATAGGCACACCGTAGCACATAAGCCATGTGCACATACCATTGGCGCAGCCAGGTATAGTGGAGGGGGGGGGGGAGTGTTCAGCTATTTCCATTCCTAATTTTAAAATTTTGCTTGTGTATAGATATATGCAAACGCACCTACAAACACACGCACGAACATATATAAAGGGTGACTGAACCTCCTCCCCCCCCCCCCCGCCTTCCGAAACAAGTTTCTGGCTACGCCCCTGGTTCACACGGTTACATTCACTGCACATAACTACACACTCTATTCGGCCAACTTACATGCGCACGCCTTCGAGCCCCGGCTTCTGGCGCGTGCGGAGCGTGCGCGAGCTCTGTAAGTTCAGTGAAAGAAAAGAAAAGAAAGTTTCGGCCTCGGCGGTCTCGAATTGACGTCGTTGGCAACATCGTTGTCCTTCGCCCAGCTTTCTTTTCTAACAACACCCCCCCCCCACCCCTTACAAGCACACACACACACACGCTTGGTATGTACCCTCGCATCATCGAGCGCTGGTCCCTTGCCCATCCACGCTTTCTCTATCTCAAATGCACTTCACACTGTAGCCGAGTTCATCATGCACCCAAGGGGAAGCTCTCCCTCTTCACACCAGGCATTTTTTTCCTCGTGAGCGTCGACTGTAGAGACCAACGCCGGCTTGGCTTGGCTTGACTCGGCCACGGGGGCAACACACCGAAGCGAGAGCCCGAGCAGATTGTAACAAAAGCGAAGTCGAGACAAGCGGCGTCCGTTTCTATTTCTTTGTTTCGTTCTTCCTTCCTGCTTTGCAGCCGTTCTCACCGCTTCGCAGCAGCTTATTGTAAGCCGCGCCAGTGAGCGCATCCTCGTCCGCATCCATTGCTCTCCGACGAGGCTCGACTCCTAAAACCGTTTCCTTCAACCGCACTGAGAACGAACTTTTCTTTTTTGTCTCTTCGAATCAGCGGTGGAGTGTAGCGAGACTTTCTCTTCCCATGCTCTCACGTTTTGCCGAATTCAATTTGGCTTGCTTCTCATCATTCGCTTCGTTGTTTCATTCTCTTTTTTTTAATACACACTTTCGGGACGCGTCTCTTCGTCGTTTGCTACTGGCGGAAATTGCCCGCGTTCATTATTCTCTCCTGCAGAGCTTTATACTACATGGAGAACGAAATCGTCGTACTATTTCCTTTTCGCAGGCGGGCCGTTGTGTGTCCTATATGTGTAGCGGATCCGAAACATTACCACGGGCCTTATCGTTTGCTGGGACGTACGGAGCGCACTCTGTGGGGTTGTTACCGCAGTGAGCCTCATTGACTTTTCCCGAAGGATGAGAGCATTTTTCAGCCTTATAGTACGGGATCTTGAAGGAGCGGGAAATGATAGTTGGCGGAGCAATTTATCGGGCGTTCTTCGGAAGAGAGGAGGAAGAAGATGGAAACGATGCTCTGGCGCCCCGGAGGCGCCGTTGTTCGATTCGATTGCGCTTCAATCTGCCACTTCGAGCGAAAGAGGTCAGTGCCTGCCGATTGATCCGCCTGCTTTCTGTTCCTCGCATATCTGTGAAGTGTTCAAGCTGCCGTTCTTTTTTCCCATATAACTTTTCCAATTCGGAGACGTCATTTTTTTACCTTCGCTTCGTTTTGTTATTTTTGTTCCAATCTGTAGAAACTCTGTCATTTTCGTGTATACCACTTTTCAACCGCCCTCTTTTGGAGAGAGATTCATTGCAGGCTCTTATTTTTTAGTCTCGGGTTCCTTTTCAGGGGTCTTAAGATTTCTGTCTGCACGGCTTCCGGAAACGGAACCCATGCGATCGCACAAGTCCAGACAAATGGAGCGAAAGTACCGGGTATACATGATATGTTATATGTATATTTCAAAGCTGCGTGGGGTGATTTGAAAGTTCTAACGTGTCGAGAATGGGGGTGTATGTGGAGCACGTGTGTGCGTAATAGTCGGTACGTCCCTTATTCCTTTTTCCCTCTCAGGAGAGGCGCCAGGGCTGGGGGAGGGGAGGGGACGGGGGCCGGCCGCTCACCAAAAGCTTTCGCCTGCCCCAAGCTTTCGCCTGCGAACGTTTTTACACAAATGGCTTTATTCATCACGCTGTAGAAAACTGGCTTGCTCTGCCGCCGGTAACGATGATTATCAGTAACAGTTTTGAGCCTATGTGAATGGTTGTCAACGTGTGGTTCTGTGCTTATCGTATTTTAAATGCCTTGTTACTTCTACTGCATTCCCAAGCGCACGGCCTACATTGTCCGGCACATTTCCTCCAATGCTTTATCGGCGTCATGCAAAGCGGACAGACTTATCTGTCCTTGTGGTGTACTTTGCCCATGTACACAACTATATACTATATCCTGTTTATCTCTTTCTTTAATATATTTTTTGTATCTTGTGTATATAGCTGTGCTAGCTCAGTATATAAAACAATTTAAAAATGACAGACACGCAAAATATAACGCAAAAGGAAATCGTAGCACTCACTTCCGTCCATTCGCGCCTATACGTAAGGAATGCACGCGTGTTTCTCTTGGCACGACCCAAGGACGGGCGCCTTAAAAGCTCGGCCATTTGAATTGCTCTCTCGGTCTAGCCTATGCGCATCGCCCTTGGGTGGCGTTGCTGCAACCGAGCAAAGAGCTCACATAAGTTTTGAGCTGGTTACCAGAGCCTCTCAAATGGCAGCCAGAATGCCGTTTTTATAACGGTGAAATATAGCCCTCTTCTATACGCTCTATGTACGCAGCTGGCTTTCTGGTAAAGCTCATTGACGTCAGCAACTTTACTCGTCTGTGTTTCGGCATCGACGTGCCTGTACACCCAGCCGTGTAATATATGTTGCTAATATCGAACCCCGATCAATAACAGAAACATTGTCACAAATATACCAAATCATATGGGTAGATCGACACTACGAATACCATGTTTTACAAGTATTTTATTTTGCAAAAAAAAAAAAAGAATATATAGATTTTCTTACATCAATAGCGAGCTTGCAACACCATGAGATACCTGTGCGCCTCAGAAACCCTGAACCTTGGTTTGTACCGCGCTTTCGCACCGGATATAAGTTGCAATCCATTAAACACAATTTGCCGAAAATTCTAAATAATCATGTTCATGCTACTAATCTATCTCGCAAGGAATTGAAGATGTATTTCGTTAACATGTAAGCATATATACTAATGTATAACGATGCACGTAAATTGACCATATTTTGTTTTATTGCCTCGCTATTTGCACAACAATGTCTCTTGTTGAACCTTAAACATCCTGTCGTAAAGCATGTGTAGAGTGCCAAATTTAGCTTTAGTTTTGTACCGAAACGTTTACTGTTATCGTGCTGTCATGTACAACGTCTCCTCGGTCCAGTCAAGCTGCTGACGGCAGCTTTTAGCCCCGGATGACGTTTCTAGTCTGTAACTAAAAGAATAAAGGTTGAAGTTGGAGTCAACCGGCATGTTCAAAAGTGCGCTTCGAACACAGACACAGGACGAAAAACTCATATATGGTCTCTTATGAATTCACCTAAGACGACTCAAAGGCGAAAGCCATCTTCTTTTTCTTCTCGGTCGAAATACTGAACCTGCCCCGCCATCCTCCGAAAGCTTTGTGTACCTAGCGTGGTTCTGCATTGACCGGAGGCACCTCACCTCGTTTTGCACTGCCTTCGTGATCTGCCCACTGTTGACCAAGCTACGATGTATTGACAGCATCGTGTGACGTCATGTCACCTGACGTGTTGTCATGCCGAATTTTGTGACGTCATGGTGACGTCACGAATTTCGCAATCTGCGACGTCATGATGACGTCATTTGGTGACGTCATCACGCGATGATTTTTTGCATCCCTCGTGCGGTCCCCGACGCCGCGGGACGCCGACGGTCAATTTTCGCGTTCGATGAGGCGTCTATGGCTTTCGCGTTAATAGATACATTTAGCTGAGCGTCGCTTCTGCTCAGCCCCACGCAGATGTACCGTCCCAAGACAATGCAAGAAACTGCACATATATCCCGTTTTTGACGAAAGCGTCTTGCTGAGACGCGGTCAGCTTGGCTACAAAACGACGGCGAAACCAAGCGGACGCACCTTCACGCTCCGGTCAGTTGACTTCAAAAGTGAAGAGAGAGATGCGTTCTACGTTCCGCCGCTCGCACGATCGTTCTGCGCACGCGCATGCACTATAGTTCCTTCTGCGCGTTTGTGTGTAAATCGCTAGCTAGCATTCGCCGGTATCACCGGATCGGATCGCAAACGTTCAGCTAAATGTGCCTAAAAAAACACGGGCCACAAGACGTCGAGCGCCTTTTGAATACCAATGAACACCAACTAGCCCGCCTTATAGCTCCCCTCAACCGGCATTTTGGCGTTTGCCACTTAATCCTTCTGGTTTCATGTTGTGGCTACTAAGAGCATCGGATTTGATACGTTGAAACTAAGATAGTATTGAGAATGACGCCCAACACACCAGCGTTTGCTCTATGTTTTGAGCAACTGAATACATACCACTTGCTCCATTACGGTGTCTCTCCTAAGCATATCGTGGTTTTGGGACGTAAAAACCTGGTGACTTGTGATACCATTATTGTCTTCCACAATTTAGTGCTCGAAACACACACACAACGTACGAATACTGTCGTCGCGGGTAGCAACAATTATCTGAAAATCATGTAGTGCACTTCGCAGGTCTGCTGTATAGCGTGCAATTATTTACGGTCGGCATGGCAGCGGCATTCGGGTTTATATATATGCTCCGTGATCGCTCTGGCTATGCTGCACTGAGCCGTGTGCATTCTCGTCTACGAACGTTGCAAAATAAATGCGCTCGCCGCGTTACAGCGCATGCGATGGCGTCACGTGTGTTAATGCATATGCGCCAGCCACGCGGGCGTGGAGAGAACAATACGCGCAGTCACCACCGCACCCGTGGTCGACACGCCGGCTGAGTCGTCGCGACGCATACGTGTACGTGAATGCCTAATGAGCAGCCTGATGAATGCAACTCTTTGAGCTCTAGGTCAGGCAAGTTTTTTTCATGAGGCCGCACGTCAGATAGATAGACACGTTTATAAAGTTTTCAACGCCTCTTTTCGCTCTTCCTGGGTTGGTATGGGCTGCGATTCGCGTGTGGCGCATATCAGCATATCGCGGGCCATGTTACTCATGACGTGTCAATCATGTTAGTCATACACTCATGTCCTCCTATGGCCATGTTACTCATAACGTGTCATTCATGTTAGTCATACACTCATGTCATCCTATGCTCATTTGGGTGTATAGCATGTTAATGAGGTTACCGTGAGAGCTCTAGGCCTGGGAGATGATAGATAGATAGATAGATAGATAGATAGATAGATAGATAGATAGATAGATAGATAGATAGATAGATAGATAGATAGATAGATAGATAGATAGATAGATAGATAGATAGATAGATAGATAGATAGATAGATAGATAGATAGATAGATAGATAGATAGATAGATAGATAGATAGATAGATAGATAGATAGTAGATATAGATAGATAGATAGATAGATAGATAGATAGATAGATAGATAGATAGATAGATAGATAGATAGATAGATAGATAGATAGATAGATAGATAGATAGATAGATAGATAGATAGATAGATAGAAAAATGTAACGAGTTCGAGGCGGGCAGTATATGGATTTTCTCCATGTTTTCGCCTCAGTATGCTGCGGGAGGACTGAAGCCGTGATTCTCGCGAGGCAAATGTTGTGCTAAAGTAAAAGAAAACAAGAAGACAAAAGACAAACATGCTCTTTGCGCAGGAAGTCGCGTATAAGTGTCTGGAATTTTTGCGCCTACTACGATTTCAAGAGCGGCGCACTCCCACTCACGGGCGTCTCCAGACTCCAGACGGGCTATACTCGAAGACCGCATGTGGTGTACGTGTAAACACGAGCGACGATCCATTCATAGGGATCAGGGCGTACGGACCAGCTTTGGTTAGGGGCGTACGTGGTAACATGGAATTCGCACTTACCAGTCGTAATTATTTTCACTGAAATGTTCGACGCCGTTGTGTCCGTTACAGATCAGCTGGAGTACGTCACAGCCCAAAGATCGCAGCGAGAGCTGTTGATGTGGTCCATACCGTAGAATCCGAATACAGCAACTTCAACTGCGTTTGTACGAACAGATGTAAAGGAAATGCTCGAGGAACAGATTACGTCATTTAACCACAACATATATGCTAGACTGTGGCTAAATCAAGAAGTAAGAAGTCCACTGCGTGCAGTGATAGTATGTCGCATGCAACAAAGTCATATTGGGAACAAAAAAAGAAAGTTTGCACTGCTCGATGGCTTTTTATGCAAGTGGCTGGGGATTCGGGGAAACTATAGGGTATTTGTGGGCAGCATGGCTTGCAGTGATACATCGAAATGTCTCCAATGTGCGCTTGCAGAAGTGCTAATCACGAAGCAGCAAACCGCTCAGAAATCTGACTGCTTAAAGGGACCGACAACAGGACAGAACGTGTGATTAGATCCTGGTAGAAATGAAAAGACCGTGAAAGATAGTGACAGATTCTAGCATCCTTTTCGCGTTGTGAGTAGGATTTATATTTTTAATTCGTGCTTAAAAGTAACAAAAACCGGTATGTCGCGCAGCCTAGCGGAAGAGCCTTCATGCTGGATTATGAAGACGGTCACTTTGCTGTACGCTCCAGTCTGATGCTGTCATGCGCGCCATAATTAGTCCTCAAAGTTAGAGTGTGTATATTATCTATTCCCGTTATGTTCTCTGTTGCCTACAAGGTAAAAGGAGTTGCACGGTGAGAAGCGGCGTTGCCTTCGCGGCTGCCAGTGGCCCATGTAGAGCCGCGGTGCATGCGCAGTAAACCGCCGCGCTCGAACACGAACAGCTCTCGCGCTCACTGTTCGCAGCATGCGTTGTCAAGTGCGTGTAAGACTTCATATTCGCCGCAGATAGAAAAATTCCGATTAAAAATCCTTCGCTTCGTTTTCCCCGTTACCATTCCGTGGCTAGACACTCTGACCAGTTAGCCTTCCAATGCGCTAAAGAAAACAGGTGCCCTAAAAATTGGTTGTCAGTCCCTTTAATCTGGTTCGGCCTGCTCAAAGAACATTGAGCCTAAGGAGAGTAGGTGGAGTACTCCCGTGTATCTCCGACAACTTTCCTGAACTAGTTAGCTGCTCTGGGGCAGCTAACCGCTCTCCCGTAGTTTGAGTATACTATTAAAGTACTCCAAATCGTGTTCCCTCATCCTAAACACTCAGCAAAGGGAATGTCCTGGTTTGAGGGACTAAGATATGTGTATTCGGGACGGCTTACCGCTCTCCCGTAGTAGAGCATGCAGTACTCCAAAGCGTCTCTACTTTTTAGATGCGAAGCATCTTATGGCGGAGTTCAAACCGGTCGTGGTGGTGGTGGTGTGCGGCGTGACCACCCTTAGCGCGCATGCGCGAACCCTCTCCACACATCGCCTCTCTTACTTCCCCCTCCCCTTCCCCTCCTCTCCCTCCTCTCCCTCCTCTCCCACTTCCTCCCTCTCCACTTCCCCTCCCCGTTTTCCAATAAATGATGCTCTCTCGATCGCGGGCTTGTCGGGGCAATCAGCCATTTCTGATATGGAAATGTAATCTTTCATCGAGGTCACTTGTCATTTTACCTTGAACACATTTAATAATATCTGGGGTTGTACGTCCCAAAACCACGATATGAATATGAGAGACGCCGTGGTGGAGGGCTCCGGAAATTTCGACCATCTGGTGTTCTTTAACGTGCACCTAAGTCTAAGTACACGGGCCTCTACCATTTCGCCTCCATCAAAATGCGACCGCCGCGGCCGGGATCGAACCCGCGACCTTCGGGTCAGCAGCCGAGCACCGTAACCACTATACCACCGCGGCGGACCCTTGAACACATTTAATGCTTGCCTTTCATTGTTGCATTTTATTATTTCACGAATGGCCGTCGTTGCCTATAGTAAAAGAAGTGTTGCGCTTCTAAGCACGTGGGTGAAGGTCCAATTCCCGGCACAGAAAACGGAAAAAAGTTATCATTAAGCATTGCGCAATGAGAAAGAAAGAAAGAAAGAAAGAAAGAAAGAAAGAAAGAAAGATAGATAGATAGATAGATAGATAGATAGATAGATAGATAGATAGATAGATAGATAGATAGATAGATAGATAGATAGATAGATAGATAGATAGATAGATAGATAGATAGATAGATAGATAGATAGATAGATAGATAGATAGATAGAAGGAAAGAAGGAAAGAAAGAAAGAGAAATAGTAGGTCGGGCAGGCAATGCTTGGCTTGCCCACATATTTCTCAATGAGGAAGGGCTCCTAATTTCTTTTTTATAGACACGCATATTTTGCAGAGCGTTCTTGCATTCGATCCGCATCTATCGAAATGCGACATCGCAAAGTTGAGAGGAATAAAACCCGCGCCCTCTTGCTCAACAGCGGAACGTTACAACCACTGATCCACGTTGGCTAGTCACGTGTAATCGCGTGGGGACGCTAGTAGTGCTGATATAAAGTTTAACGACAAGAAGAAAAGCTGCGAAAATTTTTATGAAGGACTGAAGATGGATGTCTTTTTTTCTTGAATACATATCAGGTATAGCCTTTGATATTTTGAATAACATCGCTCGAGCGTCGACCCGAGGATACCGTAGTTTCTAATTCCGGCTAGAAGCATAAAGATAAACGATACTACGATCAGCGTAGCGGACGACGCTCGCACACGATTGCGCTCTCTGCGCTTGCGCATGATGCAGGGAATCTCTTTACTTGTCGCCTATATTTGGTGCTATCGTGTCCAGTGGTCAACGCTCGCGCGATATTAGTAAAAAATTTCGAGGGTGTACACTTGTTTTCGTTGTTTGGCGTGGCCTCTTTGCACTGTAAGGAACGCGGGGACAAGCTCATAGTTGCGTTTGTTTGGCTAGGTCGACTGCAATTCGCCCGTAACGGTCGAAATCCGAGCGCGTATTCACACGCTGGAAGAAGTCGGGGGGGGGGGGGGGCGGAGGGGGGCGGAGGGGATATGGAAGGCAACGGGAGACAAGAGAGCAGGATGGTCTAGCGAGAGAGAGAGGGAGAATACCGCGTCGTTTTCATGATAACTGCTAGCAGTTAGCGAGTCAGTTCGGGGGAAGAATCTGTTCTGTGTCTCCGGCTGCACGCTCCTGTCACAGGCGAATAGGATACCGCCCCGCATCCATGGCATGGCCGGGCCAGGCACAGGGTTCGCAGAGACGCTGCAGCGTCGCCACTTCTCTGTGTCTGGCAGTCGAAGCGGGTCCTCGCAAGGAGGAGACCGAAAAAAAAAACGAAGAAAATGGAAAGAAGCGAGCTTCCACTGGCGGAAACACGAGAACGTGCCTTGCGGGCCAGGCGCCCCTCGGCACTGTTCGATGCACAGTGGTGGCTACGTCTATCGCTGCTGGCTGCTGGCCGACCCGTTCTGTTCGCGTGGCTACAGACGCGGGACCGCCAGACGCAGAGTAGCCGCGTTTTGTTGCACTACAGGCCTTGTGTCGCTGGTGGTCATGTGCGCGATTCATGGCATCCCTGGAGAACGAAACTTGCTTGACCACGGCCGGGCTAGACTGCACGCGCGCGCTCGCTTAGCGCGCGTGCGGTCTAGCCCGGCCGTGGCTTGACCTAGGAATATGTAGCCCAGAATAATGAGTGCCGCTGTACATTGGCGTAGCCAGAAGGGCGAGGGGGTGGTTCAAGACCCCCCCCCCCTCCCGCCCATTGAAACACATTTTTTTTTGGCTACGCTCCTGCCGCTGTAATATACACAGTCAATGCTCCCTGATTGTTAACCTTCGACAAAGCTTAACTCTCACTAGACACAAGTGTGGGAGTTCATTTTAGAGATGTAATACTTCGTGCGTAGCTTGAACACGAACGCGTGCTCCTGATCTAGAATAATCATAAAAAGGAACATGGTCGTTTAAACCATGGCACCGCTGGTGCCATGTTCAGCATATTTTGCTAATATGTTGTTTTTTGCCTGGTTACAACGGCCGTTGGCAATGGAAACACCGTAAAGGCTTGTAGTTATATGTAACTATGAAATCTTATTGTTTTTCTTTTGACGCAAGTGGGCACGTGGAAGGATGGAGAGGAGGGTATTATGTAACGCTGGCCGCATTTTTTTTGTATCTGCAGAATGCCTAAAGAAGTGCGGCGCTTTGGTGAAGTATCCACGCTCTATGATCATGCCCAGATAGGAGACATCTTGAACATCGACTGCATGACAGGGACAGAAAATAAGGCGAATAAAGTTATGCCTTAGCTACCAGGCGCCTGGAGCAGATACGTAGCCAGGTTCCCCGAAAGAGTACCATATGGAGCCGTCTATATAGCGTTAAGTCATTGCACCGCGTTTGACTCGCGAGAGGCCACTTGAAAAACCTCCGCTCGTGTCCGAGGCCAAGGTTATCCGGGCATCCCCAGAACGCTGCGTGGGACGGTGGGCACTCTTGCGGTTCCTACACGTAACTTCCTGACCGGGTCACGGTCGTAGCCTTGAGACAGAGCTCTTGTCGACCAGACGGCGCGTTGTGTAGGCCACGTGACTCGACGTCTCGTGGTCTGGCTTCTACGTCTATGACATGGATGACCTAGGATGCTAAGAGGATCCCTGGTACCAGGCCCACAAGGACAATATCTCCAGCAGGCTTATGCCATGGCGGCCGCTAATAGGCCTTCGCAAGAAAAACAAAGAAAATAGAGCTGGTGAACAGACCGTCGCCTGAGGGTCATGGTTTCTTTCAGTGTCGAGCCGTCTCCAGTGGCGTATCCATTGTTTATCGTCGTGCTCCAAACAACGTGCACGCGTTCTTCAGTTTATGCGAAGGAATATATGCCCCAGAAGTAAACAAAGTGTGGGGGCATAGAGCAGAAAATGCAGTACAAAATTTTTTCTCTCTTTCGAGAGCTTTAGCGCTGTTCATAATGCTGATAACAATGTGATACAGAGCGAAAGAAAAAAAAATGTCAATGTCGACTATATCTTTATCTTTAGCTGCTTATTTTTATTTGTCTTACTCGCCTGTTTTCTATTATCAACCATGTCCCAAACATTCTTATCTCTTCGTCTATGACTACGGAGTTCCGTTTACTCTGCTTTCCCTCGAAGAGCACGAAAACCGCCGAAGGAACATTCGTTATCGCGATAACCTGAATTTTTTTTCGCTGAATTTCACGCCTTTTGAGGTGCATGGCCGTAACTCTGAGGCAGGCATGATCTTGGACGCGACCACGTCTTTGCGAGCTTGCAGCAATGTCGGACGTTTTCTTAGCCAGCGTATGATGCTACAATAAGGAGTTTTCCACTAAATGTCTCCGTATGTAAGGAAAAGAACGGAGCACCACACTTTCCAAGGAGTCCCGGGGCCCTCCGCGAATCTTTCGGCTCGTAATTGCAAAAGGTGGTGTCAAATTTCGCCGAGGCGCGGCGCGGCTGTCGTCTCTTCCTCCGAGGGAGTGCGTGAAGCTAGCATGGCGGAACCGCTCAGAAACGAAAACGGCGAAACAGAAACAAGGCGCCAGCCTTGTCTCTAATCTGCTGTCTCATTTTTTTCTCTTTATCTCCAGTTTTTTTGGCTTTTGTCTCGCTTTCTCTCGCATTTTATTCGCTCCTCCTCCCTCTCTGCTCTTTAGCGAACAGCTCAACCGACTGAAGACGCCTCTCTGTTGATGGCGTAGGGTCTTGTTTACTGTTAGCGAGGGAAAAAAGTCGTTATTGAGCTGTCGCAGGCAAGAACGAAGAAGCAAGAACGAAGAAAGAAAGAAAGAAAGAAAGAAAGAAAGAAAGAAAGAAAGAAAGAAAGAAAGAAAGAAAGAAAGAAAGAAAGAAAGAAAGAAAGAAGAAGAGGCTGAGGTTTTCGTCGTCTTCTCTGCTCTCAGATTTTGAGCGTCGCCTGCGTGCCCGTGGGCGTTTTTAGTTTCGTCTGCACAGGGTCTCCGTGAAGCGAACACCCTTACATCAAGTCACCGTGGCCAGTCTGGGGTGTGTCCAGCCTTCTGCCTAGCGGCGCGACCGTCTCAGTTCCAGTTCTTGCTTCTCTCCCAGTCACTTGTTCTGTTCTTGAGCACTGGCGGCTCGCTTTGTACTAACCGCTGCTGCCCCGTCGCGTCCTGTAATGACGTATCTGAAGGAAGATCAGTATATATAAGATATGCTCTTGTCGAAGGAGGCCCTAAAATGTGCTCTCTTAATTGCCTTCAGCAGCGTCTTCTTAGTCCAACACTTCTCAGTACTGTGGTTGTTTTGCTGTTAAAGGGTCACGTGACACGTCTGTTTGGCATCAAAGCAGTCGCGCGGCAAGCGCGATTACAAAAGCGTAATATATGAAGACTTACTTTAGAGACTTTTTTATCGGACAGCGTAGCCTTTGGTGAAGGTCTCTAAAGTATATGCCGAGCTACGTTAAACCACGTTTTCTTCGTATTACCAGCTGTTAACACGGCAAGTTGGGTGACTTCGTAAGTTAACGACCTGTTACGTAGTATAATTATATACTTCGTTAAAAGCACCAGTAGAGCGCGCCATGGGTAGATGTTTGTAGTTTTAATATGCTTCTTTGGCTTAGAGCAGTGAGAATTATTTACAAAAGGCATCGAGTTGTGCGTTGAGCACAGCGTGTTCTTTTTTATTATTGTTTTTTGAACGGGCGCTTCCATTTGTGAAGCTAATGCTTACGAGCTGAAGGGTACAATGCAGCGATGCCCGTATATACAGCTCATTACTCCTGTCACAAGCACTACGATTTCAATTGAGAGACGCCGTATCCAAGTTTCTTGTGGTGCCCTCTGAACACTCAGAAGAAGCCATTGCCCTGTACAGGGTCCTTCCCACTGACAACCAAATTCCTTCCTCAGTGTTCGAAGTAGACGGAAGAAAAACATTTCCCAAAATTTCGTGTTTGTATTGCCCGGGCGTGTGAAAAACGCGCGGACATTGAGATTGATTGATGACGTGTTGACGTTTGTTGACCAGTGGCCTTTCGCGAGTCTTCGCTGTCGCGGCGGGGAACGTATAAGTCTTCTTGATTGTTTCTTCGCACTCCTCCTCCTCTTATATTCGTCCTAAACGCCTTGCGCACCCCTTCTTCTTCTTCATCACTCTGCCGTCCCGCGTGTTATTTTAAGAGCCGCATTCATCGAATTAGCGGCAAAGAAATGTAGGCGTCTTAGGGGCTGTCAAAAGCAAGCATGTCCATGTCACTCACTGGCTTGCTGTTTCCCTTCACTGTGCTTTCTTTGACGGGGACTCTTTGGGAAAGTCAACGCAGTGGCTTCACTCTACAGGATTAGTCACTTTCGTTGGATCGTTACAGTATGCATGGCGAATGGGGCTATGCCCCGTCCGTTACGGTTTAGCTATCTGTGTCAGCTACCGCATTGACCTAGTGACACATGTAGTAGACGACATGGTGAGTTTCTGTTAACCAGTTGGCTGCCTTGCACCGGGTGAATACTGCGGATACAGGGTATCTGGAGAAGTAGAGTCTGTCGGAGTATCAAGTAGACATCCAGCAGCGCGCTCGTGCTATTCGCTGACATAGTTCAGCGCAACGTTTTGCGATATAAAGCGCACGTCTTACTTATTACCACTTAACTATTAGGTGGTAATACGAAGGAAAATTGGTTTAACGTACCACGACGTATACCTTAAAGCTCTTCACTAAAACACCCCAAAAAACAAGTTCATCCATTTTAGAATTCACGCAGCACGTTCTAAAACTACAGCGTGGTAACGGTGTAAGCTATACCTCTGATGCTATGCTTGGGTTGCTAAAGTCCTGTTTAAGGTCATCCATAGATTCTTTGCTTCAACAAAGTGTAGAAGTTTGACAGCTTGACCAAAATATTGGCGGTGGAAACAAGGGGCCTAACCGCTGACTTGGCGGATTTTCTACCTGACATTATAGATTTTCATACGGCTTTTTTTCTTACTGAAGCCATGGAAATCCATGACGTCAGACTTACGTCGCAAATCATCTCGATTCCGGGCTCTAAAATACTTGTTTCCTCCCTTGCTGAAATTTTCATGTATGATACTGTGCTCAGAAGTGGCACGCCATATTCAGGGAAGCTGCGTGAAAACTGCATAAAATATTGCGTGATTGATTCGGCAGACCGCATTGTCCCCGTTCGTTCCTTCGTTTACTTGACACCACGCTAGCTTCTTTTTCCTTATCATGACACCCATAGTTCATATTTGGCCCTTTGACCAATAAAACACGACTGTATAATCATCATTATTATCATCATCACAGTCGTCATCCTTTTCCTTGTTACTAAAGTAATAAACCGCAACAACTTAGATCGCTTGGTGAAGGAGTCGCCTATGCCGCGTATTTTCGACACAACCAACCAGGGCAGAATTGCAGAAAGGAAAAAAGAACGAGGAGAAAGTGAGACACATAGGTCGTGACCTGTAATCGACAGTCGAAGAGGGTCAACGCTAAACCGTGATGACAGGTCAGAGAAACAAACCCCACTTTATTGCTTGCTTTTTTAGACCGTCATCACGAACTGACTTAATGTCTCAGAAGCCGAGTTACTCTCCGACATCAGCAAATAAAGAAAAAAATCAAGAAAGCGTTAAGTGGCAAGCAACGTTGAAAATGATCGTGATCGGGGCATATCCAAACATCGCCTTTTCTGCTACAGTCGTTTTTTCTTTTATCTTTTTGCTATTTTTCTTCCCCCGTCGCATCAAAACACTGTCTTTACGATATGGCTCCATCGACTTGAACGTCGTGTCTGCTTATACAGAAAAGTCGGGGCCTCAACCGACGAGCCGATGACAGCGTCGCAGCAGGCGCGCGCAGTAATCGTGTTAGTGTGTATCTCTTCGCGTTATAACGAGAAAAGAGGGAGAGAGAAAAAAAAAACTAAGGAGCTTGCTTTCAAGTTTGTGTGTCGGTTTCGCCGAGACTTCTTCAGCACACCCGCCACGACGTCCTGCAACGCGACGGGGCTTTCATTTTCGCATTCACCGCGTTCCTTCATTCATTTTGATCGTGTGCGCGCGTGCCCTCTTCTTCTTCGTGGCGTTCACCACTTCAATCTCGCGTCGCTACCATTCAACGACGCAAGGAGGTGAAGGACGAAGACGCGAAAAAGGCAGTTGCGATGAAGAGACGAAGTAGCGGCTGAGCTCGGAGGTCGTGATTTTCGCACCGCCCCGTTCTGCTGGTCTTCTATGGAGGGGAGCGGGAGCGCACGCTAGAAAAGATACGATACACGGCTATCACGTTTCTCATAGTGCCCCGTCGAAAGACGAGCCTCTCCCCCCCCCCCCCCCCCCTTACATTTTGCACCGTTAATGCTCGGCGCTCTCTCGTTGTGTTTGTCGCTACAGAGAACGGGTACGGAATAAAAGGGGCCCGTCTCTGAAAAGCGAGAGTTTGAAGCAAGTTGTTGTCTTTCGCGAAAGCAAAGTTTACAACGTAACGACAGTTTAATGGGAGCTGCGAGTTACGGGGTGCGCGACTTTCACTCCTTTTTTTCTTTTCTTTTTTTTTGTTGAAGTCGCTTTGTAACAATGTTTGGTCGGTTTTATACGCGTGCTGACATTCAAGTACCATGCATTATTTGTTCATCTGGTGCGCAGCTATGTGGATACAGTGACCTTTGTAGATGAGTGTCTCCATCACAGACACATACTAAAAGAAATCAAAGGAAATAGCACAAATGAAGAAAGTGAAGGTAAAACGGCCAAGCCTCAATGTCACGTCTACGTCTGCACCTCGTTATAATGAAAAATTACACAACAGCTGCCCCACTTTTGTTTATTAACGTTAATAAACGTTTAAGCTGTTGATGTAATCCCTATGCACGTAAATCGTGACGGTCTTACAAGCGACCTCTCGATGCTGCACATTTTTCGTCGCTCGTGGTACTCAGTGATGTTTCTTTTTTTTCTGTTTCTGCGCGCACAACGTTCTTACCAGTTGCGTAGAGTGACGCTGTTTGTCTCTGCGACGTATAACGTTGTTTTCGAATGTTCACAGACTCCTCATCCGCGTGAACTATTATTGCGCATTAGTTTCCTGGTAGCAGTGAAAAACGACCGCTTCTTTTGCCTTAACTTTCAGGACATTAACCTTCATAAGAACCGGCTGAGAATGTCGTAAAGCTATTGGCTTGCTCCGCTCGGTGTGGCTAACCTAACATCCACGTTTTCAGTGTTACATTGAGAATTATGGCAAGGACAAAATGCATCAATGCCCCCTTCACATACCTCTATCCCCACCCCCGATATATCAACTCCATAAAGAAGAAACCGAGAGAGAGGAGAAACAACAACATTCCCATTAATTAATTCCCATTAATTAATTAATACCGTATACAGTCATTTAGCCAGATGGTTCACTTCAAAAGCGTTCAGACATAAGAAAAAAACACGCAATAAACAGAGATAGTGGAACGTAAGTAGACGATGCTAAGAAGCCTATCGTGCGCGTGCGCAGATCTGATTGATGTCAGTGACATCGCTGCTCTTTGCAGTTATTCGAACGTGTCCCCATATAGCATGTGCCTTAACATTTGTCTTCTGTTTTCCTTCGCGTTTTTCAGTTGGTGGAAGAAGAGAGCTTCAACGTGGTGTGCGACGCGGACTGCCGGTTACGAAAGGTAAGCAGCCGTCTGACGCGCTTTCTCCCTTAAAACACACACACACACACACACACACACACACACACACACACACACACACACACACTCTCTCTCTCTCTCTCTCTCTCTCTCTCACTCACTCACTCACTCACTCACTCACTCACTCACTCACTCACTCACTCACTCACTCACTCACTCACTCACTCACTCACTCACTCACTCACTCACTCACACGCACGCACACACCTTTCTATTGCATGTGCATGCGCGCGCCGCACATACGCTCTTTGTTTGCCTCAGTAGCACAGTCTGTGTTTGCTCGCACACACACGCTGGCGAACGGTGAGCAGAAGAGCGGCGCGTCACCGTGACATTGAACTCAACCGCGCCTGTCTACCACGGTGCGGTCCGGCGAGGCGACGCCGCCGAGACGCGTCTCGCCAAACCGACCTCAACTACGTATTACCGCCCTCCGTTTCGCGTGCTTTCTTTTTCCTCAACGCTTTTGTGAGCGTGTGTGTGTATAATGCGTATATACCTGTGCTTCCGAAGGGCACGGGTGTTCCTCGGCGAAAAGCACGAGTCGTCGTCTTCGCCCACGCCTCGTTCTCAAACATCGCGCCCGGTTTTTTTGACGCGCCTTTGTTCTCCGGACTGAACGCTTAACACCGGCTTTCTGCAAACTTCCTCCAGAGGATCTTCTTTCGGGCGTCGCGCATTGGGAACCTAAAGACCTGGAAAGGGAAAAAAAAACGATGTAGGAGCCAGAGAGAGAGAGAGAGAGCAAGAAACATTGACTGCCGTTCTCCATCGACTTGTTTTTTTTTAGAACGTTACGCTGAGACAGCCAGCGGTGCTTTGTCTCACTGGTTTTCTCATAATTCGGTGCGGTTATGAAAATTGGTCCTTTACTTAATGATAAAATAAGTAAAGCAATAAGTCATAAGCAAATCAATGTCTAGCATAGCCTGTTCACACCTGGACGGCAGTCACACAAACACGCGCGCACGTTTCGAAAACGATAAATTACGGTTTTAAAGAAGGATATCATAGAAACATAATAATTAAACAAACTTGATGCTTGTTGAAGCTATGTAGAGATACCGGTGACGTCAGAAGACGCAGTGGTTAGCAAGAGATGCGTAGCCGCTGGGCTGGCTCTACAAACAGACGTAGTTCAAGTGGCTTCCATTATACCACTGGTTTTATTTTAGTGACCAGGGCTTCAGCAGCAGCAGCACCACTGGGCCACGTACATGTCTTGGAGCACAGCGAGGGACTTCCCCTTCTCGCTCTAAAGCCACGTCCACTACCTCGCTTGCTGACCTTATCTTTCTTACTAACTTGTTTATATAACGCATGCACCGGTTCAAGGTCGCTTTATTATTATTTTTTTTACTGCGCCATTTTGGAGTGCGAACTTTCGCGACACTGAGGCTCAACCGGTCTGAACCTTAACTTACTCACGCGAACTGAATTTCAGAAAAAAAAAAAAAAAAGCTCTTTAGCCTTGTGAAGGTGATTCCAATGATTTAATTCATTCTCGGTTCACCAAGCCTAAATGAAACAAGATAGTGTGCTTGCAACGAAAAATGCAATGTCAGTAAGCTTCTCTCCAAAGAACGCTTAATATGCTGCGCCCGTGCCACGTCTGTTTATGGTGCCAGGTGTTTTTGTGTTCGCTTGCGATGTCCAGTGGGGGAGCCTCCGATCTGAGCGAGTGAAAGAGAGTGAGAGAGAGAGAGAACGTTGTTACCGCGCATATGCAACGAGGGTACAAGGGTAAACTAGATATTCAAGTTCTTTACCCTATTCCGTGCTGCTTCTCTGGCGTCGCATGCCCGCATCGGTGGTGCAGTGGTCACGGTGCTCGGCTGCTGACCCGAAGGTCGCATTTCGATGGAGACGATATGCTAGAGGCCCGTGTACAGTGCGATGTGAGTGCGCGCTAAAGCACCCCAGGTGGTCGAAATTATATGAAGCCCTTCAGTACGGCGTACCTCGTAATCGTATCAGACCCGCCACGGTGATCAAGTGGTCATGGCGCTCGACTGCTGACTCGCAGGTCGCGGGATCGAATCCCGGCCACGGCGGCCGCATTTTCGATGGAGGCCGAAATGCTCGAGGCCCGTGCACTTAGGCTTAGGTCCAGGTTAAATAACCCCAAGTGGTGTAAATTTCCGGAGCCCTCCACTATGGCGTCTCTCATAATCGTATGGTGGTTTTGGGACGTTAAACCCCATCAATTATTAAAATGTAATTATTATAATCGTATCATGGTTTTGGCACGTAAAAAATCCAGATGGTATTATTATTACTCTCCGGCGTCGCGTCATGTGTGTGCTATCACCGGCATCGGCCAATCCAAAGCGCCGAATCATGAACATAGCGCGCAATCGTACAAGAAAAACCTCCGCATTACACCGACACCATTGAACATACCACAACCTCGAGAATCTACAACCTTGATAGTGTTTCGTAGACCCTATGATGATGCCAGGCCCGTAGACCGGGGGGGGGGCGCCCCCCCCCCCCGAAATTTTGATGACACATGGCGTTTTATCGGAAATAAATCATGAAAATAGGCGTTTTTCTCAAATGGTCAAGGCTTTCAGAAAGCGCCCCCCCCCCCCCCCGAAAAATAATCCTGGCTACGGGCTTGGATGATGCATCTCTGCACGGATGGAATATCGGAACCTGCTTGCCGGAAGAACCTCGTACACCAAAACGTGGCCCATATGCTCGTAAAAGTTATCGCTGATCGAGCGTGCACATTTGCCCGTTTCATGCGCGCCATCCCGCTCCAAGTTTCCTGGTGAAAGCGAAAGGGGCGAAAACGCTACATAAAAGCGCGTGCGCGTGAGCTACGAGACACACATTCTGAATGCATGCGCGCCACGCAAACGGAAGATCGTGACCCGCGCGCTCGCGGTCTTAATAGGACGGCCCTCCTGTGCTGCCCCACGAAAACAAAAAAAAAAGTGATTTAGGCAGCCTTTGCAGGGGCGTACCGGGGTGCACCATCCGGACGAAAGAGACAAAGAAGTGAGCGCGCGGCTTTGCCCACCCCCGGTTAAGAGCGATGAAAAGGAACGTAGAATTTACGCTGGCATCTTGCCCAACCGCCGGCATCATGAAGGTTGCTCAAGCGCTTTCCAGTGCGGGCTAAAAGAGCGCGCCAACTGAACCACTGCGTTTGAACGCGGTGAAAGACAACGGCGCGCGACTCGTGAGCATTATGAGCCCTCCGTGCGCGCATGCCACGGAGCCGCGCAATGCCCGCGACGTCAATTGTTCGGCGAGGCTTGTTGCATGCGCTTGAGTAGCGAGCGGTGTCACGCATTTCGCTCTAGCGAGGAATCTACTATAAACTTTTTTTTGTCTTCGTTTTTGATGGCCGTGACGTGAAACTCGCTATCTAGCCGCGATGCGGGTCCCAATTTCGTCATCAGTGCGGGGCGGCACGAGATGCATACCGCAGAGAAAAGAAAGCGAGTTGTTTCTCCCGAGAGATAATCAACTATAGGACTGTCGCAAAATATCTGGAATTCCAGGTACGGCTAAATAGTGTCACGAGTTTGGTCGCAATGACCCGTTTCCTTTAGAGCAGGAGTCTGGGTTGCAAGAGGTGTATTTTTCTTTGACCGGGCGTTGGAGCAAACGTTAGCACTGGTCAGAGTACATCTCTATTGGGAGCGCAGTACGACAAAAAAGAAAAAAGAAAAAAAAAAAAGAAAAACTGCACCCTGTAGTCAAAAGACTGTTACAGTGCGATTGCCACTTCAAAACCGCATTTTTCAATGTAGATAAAAGTGCTCGCCTTCGCGATGCCACTCCATTGTTTATCTCAAATTCATCTATAATATAACACATGCTGCTGGAATTAGCTTTAACAGCTTTCTTGCAAGCCTTTGTCGCTGTATGTAATTGATTGCGAAGAGTATAAATGGCCATGGATAGAGCAGCGCTTTCTTATACGCAAGAGAACTGCAGGTCAAAGGTCGACCTTGTAATGCTATTGACCTTGACCTCACGCTCGTCTGTCCACGAGGCTGTGAATATTGAATAATGAATATTGAATTCATTTAAAGCTACAACTCAAGAGAAATGAGCTATACACCACTGGGACCGTGTGCTATTTGTTTCGTACAGCCGTCTCCTAAGTTGACCTTTTAATTCAGGAGAGCAGCAAGTTGGGCTAGTTGGCCGAAATTCATTCTGCAATGGTTTTAACTGCGCTTGTTTGTTGTCCTTGTTTTAGCTCAGTTAGGACCATTACAGAATGACCTTTTATACCCAGAGATGCAGCGGCATGCTGACACACAACAACTCATTTCGCTTCTTCAGACGCGTACACAGAAGCCGCATAGACGCGTGAAGCCAAATCTGTGCATATATATTGTCTAAAACATGCACTTGGCCTTTCCTTGGGTATCTCTTCGGCTATCCCTCTGTACGGGCCACCAGAGCAACATCCGCGTAGCCAACGCCACCGGCGTGAATTCAGGTTAAGGTCGCTGTCGCTCGTCATGCACTGCTCCCCAACAGCTACATGCGTATAGGCGCTGTGGTTTGTTGAGCCGACCTTACCTTCTCCCTTTACACCCCCTCCTCCTCCCCCTGTGTAACCAGCCGCCACCAAAGATTCGTATTTAAATTGCTAGCGCTGCCTCGCACGTCCGCGGCCAGCACGGAGAGTGTGAGTGGCGAGGCGAGAGAGAGAAAGCTGGACGCGCTAATGGAGCACTTCCTCATTAGTCGCAATTGCGCGCCTCAGGAACCCGCGGCGGCGCCGGGTCCGGCCGGTGCTGCAGTGTCATGCGCGCAGCCCCGCCCGAATGAACCGATGGCCGGAACACCCCTCCTCTCCACTTCTTTGTCTATGTCACTCGCTCTTTCCGCTCGGCCGTCACGCTCTTCCTTTCACCTCGCGCTAACTGTATTTCTATTGGCACCTTCTCTAATGGCGATCTATACAGATTGCCCTATAGCACAATGCTTGGATGCCTAGGTCGGTCACCGTGGCAGAAGCCAAGTCAGAGTAGGATTCAATCTTTGCCGGGCTACATAAGTATGAAACACTCTCTCGTCCTCCGCGTCAGAGAAGTAGCACACTGTCGAGCCCTGCGCGCTGAGATAAGGATAGCACTCCAGCAACGATGAAACGCAGGATGGATCTTTGAAGCGATGTCAGAGACACCGCCTAGAATATAGGCGTGTTGGGCATCGGTCGTGTAATCTGTGTACCTACACACGGGGTATCAGTGTAAGCTTCAAAAGGGTTTTGGTAGACTGACTGACGCGCATGCCGCAGCGATGTGGCGTCACTGGGATGCTTCTACTCGTACATATTCCCTACAGCTACTGGGAAAGCATGGACTAGATGGATCTTTCCCTGAGAAGTACAGCTCATTAGGCTGATAGTGAAGTTCGTTCTTTTTCCTCGTCTACATTTAACCAGATGCAGTAGCTTCTGAAAAAAGAATAGCAAAAAAAAAGGCTTAAGTTTGTAGAGCTCATTGTACTCGAGGTCGACAGTAGGCTTCTGAGTATCCGGACGCATGCTGCAGGTTATTATTTTGCAACAGGAAGCTAACTATGTGTTGCAATAAGAGAATAATATATTAAGCAGAATGAGTTTAAAAAAAAAAAAAGCAACGTGCGGTCCGCGCTGCTACATCGTCTCTTCGAAGAATGAGTCCCCTTCGTCACCCCATTTTCTGGAGAGTGCACTTAACAAAACGGGCTGACTCAGAACGCCGTCGTCTCTATATAGCTGCATACCATTAGAAGGAGAAACACCATTAAGAAAGAAAGCTTGTACGCGCTGCTATCTTCGAGGGTGAACGTTCGCAAGTGTGAACGCAAAAGAAAGAAATATTTCGTTCTGTAACAGGTCTACGAGTAAACTGTTAGCGAAAAATGCTTGTTAATCGATCGTGCGAGAGGGTAATACCATATCCATCACTGTGACTAACCACTCACAGTTTTTCAAGAATAAATACTAATAATAACAAAAGCCCCACGAAAGCGGCTCCAGATTATGAACGTCAAATTCGATCCACTTATAAACACCGAGAAACACCGAGAGATTCTCATTTCCTCGATGTCCGGCGCGGTGGTGCAGTGGTTACAGTGCTCAGCTGCTGACCCGAAAGTCGCACGTTCTATCCCGGCCGCGGCGGTGGTATTTTGATGGAGGCAAAATGCTAAAGGCCCGTGTGCTGTGCGACGTCAGGGCGCGTTAAAGAACACCGCCGCTAGTCGAAATTTCCGCCGCCCTCCACTACGGCGTGACTCATGATTATATTGTGGTTTTGGCACGTAAAACCCTGATATCAGTATTATATTATCAATATCGTCGATGTAAAAGTGCTTAATACTTGATTTGCTGTGTAGGTGGTCAGCAGAGGCAGCAGGAGCGATAACCACCGGAACAAGACCATAAACTCCTGAAAGATCTTCCCCTCAGCCATCGCTTTCGAAGCGATTTTTCTATATCATTTTCAGTAAATAAGTAGCGAACTTCCTCTGCGCGATCCCGCTTGGGATTATGTGTGTATACTTGCGTTCCAGTTTTGGCGCGCACGCGCTCTAAGGTCGTGACGAACGCGTGAAACGGGAAATGAAGCGGCAAACCGAAAAGCCTCGGCATGTCTTCGTATTAGAGAGGATGTGAAGCAGTGGGAAGAAAAATGGGAGAGCTGACGGAGTGAAACGTGCTAAATCTTATTTAGGGCCGGAGGAAAAGGACAACACACACACACACACACACACACACACACACACACACACACACACACACACACACACACACACACACACACACACACACACACACACACACACACACACACACACACACACACACACACGCGCACACACACACACACACACACACACACACACACACACACACACACACACACACAAACACACAAACACACACACACACACACACACTAAAGTGTGCAAGTGGAAGGGTCGTTATCCGCGCGGTCAGAAACCCTCGAAAAAAGATGTCCGGAGCAATGCCATGCCCGGCCGTTGAGTCTCGGCTTAATTCACGGACGCATACGGCGACGGTCCTTCCTCCTTCATGAGCCTCTGTGTGGTCGAAGAGGCGAAGCTCGAAACGCGTGGGTCGCCGGGCGAGCGAAATCGGAGAGGGGCGCGACCGACCGTGAGACCCCCTAACTTGAAATTCGAGATGGAGTGAGGTCCCTTATAATCCGCCCGTGTTGCGCTATCTGGCTGGCCACGATTGCGACCGATGCGTCGTCGTCCTTCGCTGCGACGCGATATCGTGCCGCCTGCATGCTGCGTGCTGCTGCTTCGTGAGAGACGAGAGCGCGCGGAGAGACAAGATAAGACGAGACCCGGGGCGCGAATCTTCCTGCAACTAAGTCGTCTTCGAAGCAAGGCGAGTGTATCTCCCTCACTCGTAGCTGCGGCAATACGGTCAGAACGGCTCGTCCCGGAACTCTTTAGCCTATAAAGACCGTTCGCCATGCAATACACCAAAATACAAGAGCACCGAAACATCGCCGGAGATAGAATAGGAGATGGCTATACAATATGCAGATACCTTGATAAGGAAAAAAAAAGGAGGGATACAAGGACTGCGGTGGCAACCATGTCGCTAAGTTCGGCGACATCATGCTGATTTGACACTGCAAAGAAGACGAGGCAGGCCAATATTTAATCACGTGGGAAAAGCGAGCTATAGTTATTCTACGCGATAACTACAACTTGGCTAATGTCTTGCTCCTATGGCTTAATGTGGACTGGATTGCTGGCGACGTCATAGGCAGCGTGGGAGGTCTACTTTTTTCTGCTACGGTGATAGCCTGGTTGTTAATAATGAGCATCACGAATATACCAAACAATAAAGGAAACAGCTCTCATGGATAACAGATTTAACATACTCCTTTAGCTTTAATTAGTATTCGCTGTGCTGGGCACTATCCTGTGTTGTTATACTGCGTGGAAAGAGTGATTGGCTGTTATCATCTGTCCATATAACTCTTATTCATTCAGCATTGACCGCCTTCCGCGTGCCACAGCTCTGGTTAGTAAACCTGTTTCAGTTGCTTCCTGTTCTTGTGATCTTTGATGTGGCATGTTTTACTGACTTTGGAGACGCGATTTGCATGTCGGTCGCATGTTAGTTACACTCTCTGTGACACTTGAAGGTCAAAGCCTGCTTCACACTTGGTTATTAGGCTTCAAGTTACACAATCTGAGACCAGAGTTCTTTCAAGCAATAACAATCCGCAGCACGGGAGACGGGCATTAAATTACCTTTACGCTCTCAGTCAATTTCATTGTTCATCTCCCTCGATCACAGATCGCCGTAATCCGACGTCACAAATTTCGGCGACCTGTGACGTCATGACAGGCTGCTCCCTCCCCACACGCAGCTGACATGGAGGTCACGGGGGTTTTTGTCCTACTTCATTCGCCTGCCGTGTTTTTACTCAAGGTCACCAAGCATCGAGACACTTCAGTCTTTTACCTTAATATACACGTAAAACTCGTCAGCGAACTCTTGCCATTTTGTGGACGAGCATAGAATGACTGGAAGTATCTCGATTATGCGTATATACATACGCGTGCGACGCTGTGACGTTACGTATTCTCAACGTGCTCCAAGGGACGCCTTGTCCCGCTCGGGCCGCTGCGATGGCCGTGCACCGTCAGCTATTATTGGAACAGCCCGTTTAGAGCACAAGACAACCTTTTGTTTGGTCGCGCTTGACGGGACCTGCGATGGGCACGTGTGAAAGGCAAAAAAAAAAAGAAAACGATGGCTGTTCGCGCCCCTAGCTCGATGCGACCGACGCGGTGTTCCCTTTGAGAAAAACGACGGGCCGAGTGCATTGCACTCGTTACGCCACATTTTGATTTTTATTGAGGCTATTCGGTTGCCCGCCGCTTGCTCTTCTGTATCCACCTAGCGGTGTTCTCCGAGTGCGTTTACCTTTCGGCGCCCTGTCAGGTGAAGGATCTTCGTTGTCTCCTCTTTGATAAATTTGACCCTCTGCTTCTTCTCTTGTCCGCTGTGGCGGCGGGCTGGGAGATAAATAGCGCCGCGGACGTCACTGCGTCTATTTCTCATTCCTTTTGGGGCTCTTCTTTTAGTCGACGTAAATCGAGTTGTCTTACTCAAACTGAGCCATATTTATCACTGCCCTAACGTGAAACTTTTGCAGTCACAAGTTAATAGTTTGAGCGAAAGAGGCATACGCAGACAACGATAATAGCTCGCGTTGACGACCCATCAGCCAAGTTCATATATTGCTTAAGTTGCGTTTCGCTTGTTTACAAAAGTATCATCTTTAATGTTTAGCGACATGGCCACTGCCTTCTCGCTTGCGCTTTCGTTCACTCGCTCACTTGATCAATCAATCAATCAATCAATCAATCAATCAATCAATCAATCAATCAATCAATCAATCAATCAATCAATCAATCAATCAATCAATCAATCAATCAATCATATCATTACACCACCACTGATCCCTTACTCAACATCATTCATTGTTTTTCTTGTCCTCGATTGTCTATAGCGCAACGCGTTGTGTGATCCGCGCCCGACTTACGCTTCGTCTTCGAATGGACACAACATTGCAGCGCATGCGAAAGTTGCGCCTGAAGACCACGCATAAATGTACCGATATGTCGTTGCCGTTACGCTCAACTAACTACTTGAGTGATATATTTGCTTACGCGTTCGCTCACCCATTCGCTCGCTGTATCGTACCCTGATATTAATCCTCTAACACGTCCACTCAGTCTTCCAGAAGCTTGCGTCGGTCACTCGATGGCCCAGAACCGTACTTCCACAGTTTATCTTGTTAAGGTGTTATCTCTAATGATCGAAATGAAAGAAGAAAAAAAGACCATTTTCATTTTTTCCCCAATAAATGAAACCAGGTCAATTTAGCCGAAGCGCGACCGCTCGTGCCGAAAGATACAGGCTCTAAAGAATAGGACCCAACCCCTGCATATAAGCTAAGAAAGAAGGAATATACTTCATTTTCGTTCAGTATATACACATTGTACGCCACAGTTTTCCTTAACGATCTATCGTAAAGTAATGCATGGAGGACCGATAAGGAAAAGCAAGGACGTTACCGTCATGGTTCAGTGCGCCACATTAGGCGCGCGCTTTTGAGTTAAAGAGTTCCCAGCTTCGAAGTAACGGACGCCACAGTTTCTCGCCGCGAACCGCGAAACCCGCCCGCAGGTAAAACCAGTATAGGCTCCATTAGGTACACCTTTTTTATGCGACTCTAGCCTCGTCAGGCCTCTTCGCGTGAGCTCGGTGATGCGAAAATCCACCGTGCCAACGAACCCTTTTTTTTTCTTCTTCGGGAGGTATACGCAGCTCCTCGCTCAACTAACACAAAAGCGAGCCTCATTCCGCGAAGCACGCGTTTAACTTGTATGTCCCTACCTTTTGTTTTCCCGCACATTTCGTGATAAGAACGAGTTCTCGCGCAGAAATCGATCACCTTTTATGTTTTGGGCTGCGATGCGAAAGACAAGATAAGCGACCAACCACTGCGAAAGCGGATATTTTCGTACACCGCACATGAGAACGTATAGGAGACGTTAACGCTGAGCGTGTCTCCTCATTTCTCTGCACGGCAACGGCACGCCGCCGAATGTATGAACAGATTGAACGAGAAACGGTGTTACTAGGGAGGGGGGGAGGGGGGGGAGCTGCTTATAGATCGAAACACGCAAGAAATGGGGATACCACCGTCGAAGTATGTTCGTGTGCACACAATAAGCGAGGCGTGTGCCGTCTTCTGCGGCGGCGGTCGCGCGGACGGTCGGCGGAGGCGGGATCGTTCTCGGGTTTTGATGGATCGCGTGGGCACGCCGAAGAAGAAGAAGCGAGCGATGAACGATTCGCGCGTGTAAGAAGAAGAAGAGGGTGTAATGGAGGGGTGCAATGGACGGGGAAGAGGAACGTGCGTTCTGCAGCACGGTGCCGAGCGTCGTCCGTTCGCTGCTGTGATAGCCGCGCGCGACGCGGTGTTTTTTTTTCTTCGCGACTAGCGGCGGTGGCAGCGGGTGTGTTTTTGGCCCGGGCCCGAAGGGAGACAAGATACCTCGGGCAAGTGTATTGCTTTCTGCTGAAGGGGAGTGGACGTAGCACTTTTTTCGCGGTCAGCTGCTCGTACGAGCAGCTGTGAGGACGGGAGATTTGTCTTCTTGATTATGAGCGTATAAACAACATAGGTGTAACTTTAGTGCTTCTTGAAGTGGTTAGGCTGGGTTAATGCCTGAAGTGTTTCGCGTTCTTACGACTGTACAAGAACGTCTTGCGCAGTGTTGCACTAAAAAGTAAAGTACAAGCCTAAGCACTTTTTGTACTAATTACAATTTCAATGGAAGAGCCGATAATGCATTTTTTTCAAGGATTAGTTTATTTAGATATCCCACATTAGAGAAATGTATTGACATTTCAATACACATGAGGTTCTAATAATTACCGAGTATCATTGTTTAACTTATATGCTGTTCAAATGAAACAGTTGTCAATTTTTTCAAGGTAGCTCAAGCTTCTTACCGACTGTTCATTTCTTTGAAACGACGTCACCGAAGAAACCGGGACACACGGCGGGACACATAGAGCTCTTGTGTTCGCGTGTTATCCCATGTTTTGGTCGAACTGTGTGTCGCCGTTTTAAAGAAATGAATACTCGGCAACTTACAAGGTAGCGATATTTTCTGGTCTGACTATAAGGTACAGACCTGCCGCTTAATGGAAAGCAAAATTATATTTAGGTCACCTATCTATCATTCAAATGGTGTAGATGTGCCCTTGTACAGCTGGTAGCGGAGTATTCCTACGAGTCATGTGTAAAAATCGAAAAGAAAGCTACCGTTTTCGAACGCGCACCCGCACATGTGATTCCTAGATGTCGAGTATTAGCGCATCACGTTGCCCCATTCAATGACAGGAGCGGGGCCGGCGAGATGAGACCATTATACGAGGTTGCGCATCATATATTACCGCTCTCTCGACTATTGCATGAAAGTTAGTGCCGAATATACAAGAAGAGAGACTTTCGCCGGTCTGTTGCGAAGCGCAACATAACCTAATCAAACTCGACTATCTCACACCAGCGCACAGTCGGTCTATAGGCCGCAACGACCTCAGACACGTACCATTAAGCGCGGCATCTTATAGAGAGGAACCTTGTGTTGTTAGCTTGTTTTCCGTGTCATGTTCGGTCGTTCGAAGGCAGCTCATGATGGAAAGTCGTTGATGGGCTTTCCGCAGGCGATGCATCTCCTGCAATCGCCGATGTCTTCAGGGTGTGTTGTCTCCGCGGCTGGGCGCTCCATCGTATCCGAGACAGCACTCTGCCGAAACCCCGGCCACGCATGCACGGTGTCTGCGGCACTGCATTTTGTCTCTGCACGCGTCTTGCAGGGTTCGCCTTCACTAATGTCGCCTATGTCGGGCTTTCTTTCTTCCTTATTTGTTGTTTTGTGTCCGTAACGTGACGACAAGCTGCGGCAAGTCAAAGGACCAGTCAAGAGTCAGTCCGGAAAAGTGCTCCATAACGAGTCTTGTTGCTGATCCTGTGGCAGTTTGGCGAGATCGCTTTTGACACACAGGCGGTGGTTGCGGCGCGATGCGCGCTCTGTTGCTTTTTATTTATTTATTATTATTTTTTTTTCTGCTGAAAACTGTGCGCATGATGTACCACGTGAGGCGGCACGTCACGGTTTATTTCGCAGGTTCAATGATTTTGGCGCTTAATTTTTCCAGGTTCATAATCTTCGCCACAGTGGCTGAACTGTGCTACAGATTAGAAAGCTGAAGTGGACATTTATTCTGGGCAAACCTTAGTAGGGAGACAGGCTGGCTTCAGAGTGTCGTTGACAAAACAAAAATGGAGGCACTGTTTTGAGCGCGATGCGGTCCACCCATTAGTGTCTAGATCACGCGTTTGACTCTTGTTCTGGGCCCGCATTATCATATATATGGCCCTGCAATAATTTCAAGACGAACATCGACGAACAATCGCGAATAAAAGCTTTTGCCGCAGTTGACTTCTCAGTTAAACGGGACCCAAACGTGTAGAGCTTAAACACTTCCACGCGGCATGTTGTTAAAAACAGTCTTCTTGACCGCACTACTTTCAACCGTTATCGAGGGTGCGTGCGCGCGCGGCCTCACGTTGCGTGGGCTCACCCACATTGAAAGCTCCGCATCCTGCTCCGAGCCGTCACGCTTACCGGATGTTCCCTCCGCGCCGCTCGTCACAAATGAGAGAGCATTTCCAGAAACTCCTTCGTGGTTTGAAGCGGGCATGGAGGTAGAAGTAAAAACAGACATTTACATCTGAAAACTGACCCTTCGCGAACATTCTCCTACTGTCCAGACGCATGCATATTGTGGTGACGAACTGGACGGTCGACCGACTCTGTGTCACGCAAGGCACGGTTTGGCCCTCGCTTTCTATGGAAGACGAAAGAAGTCGCGCAGTGGGCAAGCATGAAGAGAAGAGCAGCTACTCTAGTCCCTATTCGAACTAAAGGGAGCAGGGTTTTTTTCAAGATGCAACTTGAAATTTGGAGTATAGATGAAGGGCCGCGCTCGCAACTGCTCCAATACTACCGCCGCGGCTGTGACACCTTTGCCGTTGCCGTTCAGACCGTAGTGAGCATTCAGAACAGAGGGGCAGCCAGAAGTTTATTTCGAGGTGTTGGTTCAATCACCCCGTTCGTATGTTCGTGTGTATGCGTGCATATATAAGCGCGCAAACATTGAAAATGTTGAGGGGGGTTTTGGGGGCTGAACCTCTCCCCCCCCCCCCTCAAGTCCTCTGGTTACGCTAATGGGAGGGGATGGGGGTTCCGACAACCTTTTATGTATGTTCGTGTGTTCGTATGTACGCGTGTATATATAACAATGTAAAAATTGGGTGGGGGGAATGTTAAACCGCCCACACAACCCCCTGGCTGCGTCACTGCTTCCCAAGACGTCAGTACACGGCGGTGAATCCGTGTGCTTCGCTCGACCACTGCAGAAAAAGCGTCATCGAACAATCTCGCTTTCGAAGTGTCAGACCTATACGTCACTCAGGCGTTGTAGGATAGATAGGTTAGGAAAAACACGGAACTGCGCAGGTTATTCCTACAGCCAAGGTCTCGTTTAGATTTGCCCTCCGCCTGGCCTCCTCTCTGCACTTGTGTGTTGTATATACTTACACTATAGTGTTATGCTTTATGAGCCAGGTCGTCGGAACAAAGGCGGAGACAAAAGAAGAAACGAAAAGGAAGGGAGGGAAATATATAGGGCTAAAAAATAAAAGAAACTGCGTCGGACCTGAATAGAGCAAATAGCGGCGGTCCATCGGAGCGTGTCTGACGTTTCGCGCTCTCCGCCGCCACTCACGTCCTTCCCTGGATGCAGCGGCCGTGAGTCGAGTGTTCCTGGAAAAAAAAAGGGCTCGATTCGTTTGTCTGCGCTCGCCAGCACGCACGCGTTGGTCTCGTGCTCCCCTCCCCGAGTCTGCGGATGTGTTTTGTTTTCTGGGTTGTTTTGCCTGGTATTTTTTTATTGTTATACTTTGTTATTGTTATCGCTGCCCACGTAAAGAAAAGACTAGCGACCGACGGTGTACATATTGCGCTGAATTGGAACGTCGACGACAACCTCGTGGCCCCCTCGTTGCCGTAGGCGCTCTAAATTGACCGCCCTCGGGGTCATTGAGGAAGGGGCTTTGTGTCGGTGGAGCCCTCTCGCGCGACTCTTAGCGTTAGAGGCTTATCCCCCTGAGCGCCTCTGCATCCGCTGGAACACGAAACTCATACGCCAGCGCTGAATATTCGGAAATCGGAACACAGAAAGCACGGAAAGCGCGGGTAAAAATTGGGCTAAGAACTTACACCCTAGTCTGTGTCTGTAAGTGCTAAATTACTATCACGGTGGAAAGAAACGCGAACAGTGCGGTATCAACGCGCTTCATTGTTAGCATTTCTTTTCGAGCGTTTTTAACCTGGCTGGTAATAAAAGTACACTAGATTCATATACATTCAAAGATTTTTTTTTATTACTGTAAAGGTAAGAGCGCGATGAAAACAAATACGAACAGCTGAGCATTAACGCGCCACGCTGCTCGAGACCCGTACATGCTCGCGTAAGGACATGTTCTTTGACATTATGGAGAAAGAAAGAGAGCTAATAGGTTTTACGAAGGTTCGGCTGGGCTGAACTATTAGCGTTGCTACTCCATGTGCCTATATGATGAAACGGATGAAACGACATGTGCGCTGCGCTTCATAGGTCTGCAACGTACACAAATCAGCCTACAACTTGCATCTTACGGACTAAAGTGTCTCGCTGAGATAACTGTACTCACAGCGGAAAGATATAAAAGTTGTCTTCGTTGTGCGATGGGCACACCAGCGTTGTAGTCTATGGGACAATTACTTGTCTTGGCTCAATATATGACAGTCGTTGACGAATATTCGGGGCGACGTTATCTATAGCTCTTATTTCTAGCGTTAATAGCGTAAAAACGTTAAGTGACACTATTACGTTACAGTCTATGTACAGTCGTGACCAATATAAAAGGGAACGCCAAACTTGTTTTTAAGCAACGATTACTGGTCATGTACGGATACGAACGTGACATTCTGTTTGATCTGGCAACCCGTGCAGAATAATAAGTACTGTTGTGTTCTCAGCTTATAGTGCTTATTTGCGTGTTTCCGTAGCTGCCTTGCGGCCAGGGTGGAACGACCCAGTCAGGCAATTACTTAGACTTTAGTCGTGTCCCCCAAGGCAATTTTGTAACAATTTTGCCTTGAATAAACCAAACCAAACCAAACCAAATCAAACGTATTGATTTGTAAGAGATATCTTACCTCTTGTAGGTTTAGTGTCATGGTCACTTTCGTGTTTGGCAATACGTTTAGCCACTGTGACCTTTTGTAGGGAATTTTAGCGTTCCCTTTCATATTGTACACGAATGTACATGCGCCGCGGTTTCTGCAAGTGCAACTGATTGCGTGGTGTCGCATGGGTTTCGCGTGTCGCGCGCTCATCGCGCTTTCTGCTGTTCACATTAGAAAGAGATCCGCGCGTGTGGCGCTTGTATCGCTCGGAACATGGCGTGACCGCATGGGAACTCACGGACGCACGCTATAATAAGCTGCTGTGTCTGTATGTATACACAGACGCGCGTGCAAAGTATTTTCAGGGCTGCGCTCGGCTCGGAAATGTGCACTCCTCGATCGCACCCTCCTCTCGCTTAGAAAAGTGATCTCCTGGTCTGACCCTGAGTCGAGATGCGCTAGTCAAAACAGGAGGCAGTGATAGGGCGACGCCGGCTGATGGGGCGACGAGCACTGCCGTGTTTTTTCTGCAGCCGCAGACGCCACGACGCAGCCGATGGCGGCGGCGACGCGTCGCGTCGGTTTGGCGTTACCTCGTTGTCGCGAGCCGAGCTGCCTGCTGCTGCTTCTGCCGCTCGCGCGACGACGGTTTTCTTTCGGCGTCGACTAGGCGTGCAGTATATCGCGATGATGCGTGGAGTTTTTTTTTTTTCTCCCTATGCGTTGTCTGCTGATACGTAGGTATATATAAGCGTGACCTCGTGACCCTGTGACCCTTACTCTCCGCGTGGATGCTGATGTGGTCACTCTGAATTTGCGAGGACGCTTTTTTTTTTTGTCTGTCGCGATGTATCGGTTATCGCCGATACTTGTGAACCATGGTTTTCAAGTTTTCGAGGAAGTGAAAGCACCATGCAGTTGATATTCTGTATACAGAATATCGACGAAGTGAAAATGCCAGGCAGTTGATATTCTGTACACAGAATCGATCCGATCTTGGTCAATAGAGCAAGGTGAATGGCAACACAAGAAGAAGACACAGTGACACTTGTGTTCCCTTTCATCCTGCGCTATTCACTTCGACGGTGACCAACACGCCGACATTTCAACTGTGCTTAATATGTTAAGCACATTTGAAATTTCGGCTTGTTGGTACCTTCGCAGTGAATAGTGCAGGATCAAAGAGAACACAAGTGTCCCTGTGTGCTCTCCTTGTGTCCCTGTTTGCCTTGCGCTATTGACATAGAAGACCGGCATCGACATGACAATGCGAGACAATGTGCTTCATGTTTCACACAACGTCGTCTGTAATGAAGGGATTTTGTTATAGCAAGAGTTTTATTTCGTACACATAGTCCATCACGGTCGTGTCTTTATTTGATATTAACGGAGAACTAATACGCAGAAAAAACGCGAACACCACCATTGGACCACCTAAAATCTTAATGTCAAGCTGTCAGCTAAGGCTTAGAACAAGATCATGACCTCTCTCATCAAGAAAGAAAAAAGCTGAAGCTAAACTGGTGCTGTAACCGCAGTTCGAGCTTCTATCTTTCGCTAAAATTGACGGAGGAGCGGCGAAGTCACGTGTCTAAAAAGCGACACATTAGAAGGCTTAAGTACGACAATGCGGTAACCCTAACGGCCAGTTAAACAAAGTAAAAGTACTTTGGTTCAGTGGCAGGGGATCGTGGACGCCCTCAGCAGCATGCAGGAATTCAAACGATGCTTTAGAGAAGGACTTGCGAAATCAGGTAATACACATGCCAAGAATAAAAGTCAAACGTTCGGCAAAGTATAGCTAGATAAGATAAGCTTATTATTGATAGAACCTGCTATACGTGTATCTTGTGCCGCAATTCGAAGGGTAAAGTTGGATTTCAGTAGTCGCACATTGAAGGTTGGGTTTTGTTCTCTCGGATAGCTTGCGTTCCGGGAGTCATTTTTTTTACGCGTTACTTTATGTATGTACTTTCCTGTAAACGACGGAACGCGGCCTCTCATCCGGTATATCACGCATCAAATCTGCTCTTTGCCCTTCTAAACGCACATCGTGGCATCTGTTGCGCGCTGACAAAATAATCAAGAATAAACTCCCGCGCTTCCCAAAACTATCGATCGTTTCTGGTGGGCCCGACCCGCGGCGTATGGTTCGTTCGCGAATAAATTATTAGCTTTTTTTTTTTCCTTTCGCACCACTAATCCTGAAACGGCCAATAGCCTTGCCAAACACGCGCCGCCACGCACTCAATAACCTTTCAACCTCTTACGGGTCGAAAGCGTCAATAACTTGTTATGACTGCCATGCCTTTCAGACGCAGGGCCCGCGTGGCGCGAAGAGAAAGCAGGGAATGTTTTCGCCATGTTTATCTCTCAGCTCTCGATTGGTGCTGAAACGGCTTGTGCATATATACAAATACTTTACACTAAGGCGCGCTGTGTCGCGGCCTATAGCCGAGTGTTGGCGTATCGTCGTTCGCTGGGCGAGAAATTATGCGTTCTTCCAGAGTTTGTGTTCTTTAGCGGCGCCGTGGGAGAACTGTGGTTCGTCGAGGACGATGCCCTTTCTTTGCCCATTTGGTTTTTGATGATGGGGGTTACGGGATTTCTTGCTCATGATGTGGGAAAGCTGTACCCGCCCAGGGAAACGCACGCGTCGAGCATCTTCCTGGTGGCGTAATGTTAGATGACAGTGAAAACAAACTGTCTCACGCCCATTTGTCGGCTACTTAGCCGAGGATCCGTTATTAGCTACTAATAGGTGTGTATGTGAATGTTTCGAAGACAACGCGCTTCGTTTATCTATATGCGTAAGCCTCTGCCCAAAATCTAAAGTGATGGCCTTTGTTGTTAAGCTTGCATTCTCGCTATTTTCTAGCCCACTTTCATTGTACGGGTCACGCACGCTCGTACGCTCACACGCACCCGCTCACACACACATGAGTGCGCTAGAATATTGCCTTCCTAAGAACGCAACAACTCGCTCTTCGCAATAACCTGGTATTCGTTATATACCAACTTATATCCGAGGGTTTGCCGCGCTTAGCTTGTCTTTTTGTAAGTCACTACGCCTGGCTCGTGCTGCACCTAAATCACCGTTTAAATGTATACTAGAATGACCTCCATTGTGGTCACGAGACCGACACATATAAGGCAGTTCGGTACCTGTGGAGCATGCATAATAAATGGATGGCTAGTACAGCAAGCATTCACATTAAACTTGTATTGTGACTCCGCCGCCTTCGCTCTGTTCCCTTCATCCTTAATATTACCCTCCAGTGAAAGAAAGATACAAAAAAAAGGGAGGGGGGAGGGTGCCATGGCGAAGGTGGCATATAAAAACACATGTTCAAGGTACAAAAGCTACTCCTTCGGGGAAGAGCTCACCTCAAAACACACCGAGGCCACGTGAAAGTCGCATTCGTCACATTTTCTGTCGTGTATGTTGTTGCAGAAGGTTAGGCAGTGAGAGTCTGTTTTTTTCTTCTTGCATATTATTCGCTTCATTTCGGCTCTCATTGTTCACACAGGCGTGTCGTCGCTGAAATAACTACAACAAAGTGCGGGCGCACGGCCTGGCGCTACGCCAAAGCCAATTATAAATTTAACACGCCCTGCTTTCTTGGCGACAATGGCTCGGACATGCCGGCGCTGTCGTGTGGCTGCTACAAGGAAAGTGTCTTCAGCGTTCTCAACCAACGTGATCTTGAAGAAACTCTCGTTGCCTGTGTACGTTCAAAATATTCTACAAATACTTAACCATGGACCCTTTCGTTGAATTTGTTGCTCTTTCTGCTGCCCTTGTCGTTGTCACACTTATTGAACTAATATGAAATAATTTTCGTATAGCTATGGAATATGTTGTCTGTCAACCTCGAGGACAAACAAACAAACAAAAAACAAACAAACAAACAAACAAACAAACAATTACATAACAGCTCATGTACGCACGCAAGCACACACAGCCCATGCATGCATACAAAAACGACCCACGCATACGCGGGATGAAATAATAGCGCACATAAAAACGTGCAAGCCCATGAGAAGACTCGAGCAGATTCGCAAGCGCGAACTTTATGCACGGACATAAGCACAGAAATGCACGTGCACAAACACATATTCAGACACACAAGCACGCACATACAAAACAACAAACTAATACGCACAGGCATTTGCTTGTACGCATACAAACATACACACACACGTTAGCCGCATGATAGAACGAATAAGAATAGTCGTGACGACGAAACTCACGTCCTGTGTACTTACTGTTGCGTATTCCGCTCTCTTTGCAGTGCCGAGATGGTTGTGACAAGTGGCGATACCCATCGTCATGTGATCATGTTTGCGTAAGTGACTTGACGCACTAAATAAAGGCGCTTATGCTGCTCCTCAATGTTTTCAGTGTACATAACATTTATTTGTTTGTGCTTCTTCTCCTCGCAGAATAAGACGGGCTCCTCTCATGGAAAGGTGAGTTGCTCATTCGCATTTTTTTCTTCAGCTAATACATGACTGCGTCTCTGCAGAAGGTCAGGAGAATGTTCAGGAGAATGTTCAGGAGGCTTGAAGAGATGAAAAATTCTTGAACAGGGGGTGATGCTAGAGTCAAGGTTTCGACTAGTGGTATTTCTTCTTCGAGGCAGCAACTGCCTTGAAGAAACCAGGACCACTTGTTGAAACATTGGCTCCAACGACGGCCCCTGTTCAAGAATAATCGTGACTGTGTCTTGTATAATTGCTTATTTCGTAGTCTGCGCTGCAAGTTACAAACCCTAGAGTAACACTTAACAAAACAGAAAAAAAAGCAGGGCAATAGAGCATTTGGACGCTCGCTAATTTAGCGACTTGCTTCAAGCGACCTGTATATGGACTGTCGCCTGAATTTTCCGTTGTATTGTTCTGAAATGTTTCCTCCTCAAAGCCCAAGTTACGTTAGAGATGATATCAGGCGAGTGACAAGGACGACGGAGTGGCATATACTGAATCCAAGGATTGAAACTGGTTTATCTTATGACAGCGTGTGTGTGCGCATGAGAGAGAGAGAGAGAAAGAGAGAGAGGGTTAGGGGGGGGGGTCTATAGTTTTTACTGCAGCTTGATTACGCTACGTGTACATTTTAATTGTCAGCGGCATTTAAACAAGTAATTTCAAAAATACATTGTTGCCCCTGTTCGTCTGAAACCATGCACTTAAACAACTTGCGGTCTTTACGCTACTTAATTTTCAGGACCTGTTCTGTCTCATGGGATGCAACCTGGCAGTTACGGAGTACCTACGACATATTAAAGGTGATGACGTCATTATATGTGCATAGTTGTTTTCCCGGTCGAGTATATGTTTAACGTCGTTGGAAGATGCGAGAGCGCTTAACGGAGAGTCATTGAGATGCCTGATGAACGCACAGGCCCATAATGCCCTATAGTATGCGAAGTGAAACATTCCGTATGCTATTCCAATAATCACATATGTTTCCGTAAACTTCTTACGAAAATCAATGGCAAATATATGGATTTTATATAAATTACGTAAGGAAACATATGTAATTCTTAGGATACCTTACGGAGTGGTTCAGTAGGGACATACGGCCTTTTGCGCAGGTTGATTACGTCGCACTATAGTATAAGCCAACACATTACATTTTCTTATATTTTTTCTCCTATTGCAATTAGCTCGTGATTAATCATGGACCTGTCAGTGTTTCAGTAACAAACTTTATCGCGCATTTTTTAACAGCCTTTCGAATTATCGCCTGCAGAGCCGGTTTGCAGACGTGTGTCACTGAAGACGTTAGGGGAAGAGAGAACAGGAAAAATAAAATAAAGAAACAGTTTTTACTGAACGTGTGAGGACATTAAAAAACTGTAGCTCAGTAATAAGGCATTGCCACTCAATTGTTGTTAACGTTCTCAGACGCCTGGTATATGTAATGGTCGAGTAACCCTGTAAGCGATTAATACGTACTATCTTAATAAAAGAAGCACGCTGCTGTTTTACTCTCAATCGACTATTTATTTTCATATCTATTGAAGGTAAAATTTTCCAGTTCGTATTTCCGGGTAAAGTTTTGGTTCTGCAGAGGAATCGGTTAAAACACCCATTACAGTTATTATAAATTATTTAGACTCAATGAGTGTCACCGCAAAGCAATCGCTGGCATAATGCCTGATTGTTTGTTTTGAACCTTTTTTGTCACCGCTCAGCACAAATCGGCCAGCCACAGCCGCCTTACCTGGTGGCCGACTCGCGAACCCACGACACGGTGACCATTCGCTGGAAGACGTCACCGCTGGCGCCAAACGTCACCTACCTGGTGCAGTGGAAGTACGAGGCCCTGCCTAGCGACTGGGAGTACTACCGGCCTGACCTCCCGCTCGCCAAGAACGTGCTGCGCATTCAGGGACTCAGACCCTACACCAAATACAGGGTGAGATCTTGCCTGAGAACTTATGGCTTCGTGCACATAATCACGGAGGAAGAAAATACGTTAGGAATACGTTACGTCACGCGGCCAGCGTTGGCAAGCGATGCACTGCGCCGGAGCCATTCGTTTCGCATTTCCCCGCGCAGCATCGGCCAAACACGTAATTTCGGAGAGATAACGTATTGGCCGAGAATGTGTGGGGGATCGCTATGCGTATTTTAAGGATGGGTTTTGGTGCCGCCATATTGGGCTGTTAACAAAACGTTTTGTATCTTTAACAACGAAGCGAACAACTCTACATTACGCGCATGCGCATGAAAACGGTTGAGTTGGTGCTTTCAACGTTCCATGACGTTGTTAATTTCACGTCACGACGTGCGAAAGTGAAAAAAGGCATTCGTTTAACAACCCAAGATGAATTTGTCGAATGTCAAACCGTGTGTACAGTGCGTTTTGACATGGCGGCCATGTGTTGGGCCAATGCTTCTTGGCTTGAATCCTTTTGCGGAATGTTTTCTCCTTACATTTTTTTTTATTTCTTCGTACCCGTAACCCTCAGAAGACCAGCAAAAAGTATGGCGAACTACTACGATGATATGTTTTATGCGCGTAATCATCAATGTAAACCCATAAACTAAGGCAGGCGTATGTGACGTCTTACATCCTCTGTTGCGAATTTGCTCCGAAATGTGCAACCAAACGGGCACGGCACGTAAAAAAATCGAACCTTTATAAAAAGGAAGTGCCGCTATCAATTAGGTTTTCATTGACATTTGAAAAAAGATTGACTCGGGGACATATTTGTAAAATTCACTGCGGCAATAGTAATCAAGGTTATCAGTTTGGTGATTTCAACAGGACGTTGATGAGGGGGGTCTGTAGACATTAGCTGGGCATAAATGGATATCCTGGCATAAAACTTTAAGCCTGTCTCATCTAGTGTACTTTCTTTGCAGTTCCGGGTTGCCTGGATCCTTCTGCCAAACCAGAGTCCCCTGTTTTCGCAGCCGAGCGTCGTGATATCTACAGAGCCACATGGAGGTAATGCAAAAGCTTCCTTCATTAAACGATAAAGTGCCAGTGTTCTGCATAGTACGGCAGTATTTCTTGAATAAGGAACTGCAAAACTCGAGAAAAATTTTCAACTGCACTCTTTTACTGTGCACCATTCAGAATGTGCCTTAGACATTGTGTTTTAGTATCTCACAACTTCCGTAAAACAATTGCTGTTCTATTTCACCGATGTGTTGGCGCAGCAACAAACGTGGATAACCATCAGGGTCTTCAGAATCTATGTGGCCAAGAAGTCATATTTGGCTGTTATTCTAAAAAAAAAGATAAAAAAATTTGCCTTCAGATTAGTTCTCACCTTTACCTTTGAGCGGCACTAATTTTTACTCGTAAGATCGAGTGCAAATAACAAATAAGTCGCCCAGGGCTAAAACCAGGTTCGGTCTTCTTTTTTACCTCAGTTTCCCTACCATTTCTTCGGAAAGAATCGAGTAAACTACTTAAAAAATAAAATTTGTTTGATTTAAAAAGAATTGTTCACGGGTCATTAGCGGGGTATATATGAAGTACAAGTGGAACATAAATATGCTTTGTGAGGTCCCGGAGAGAGAACTGTTTGATAGATCTCCTCAAGGGAACCAAATGGTCTGGTACGAAGATGACATGCAGTATCAGCCAACACCACGTGAAGGGCCCGTTAATCACAAATAGGGACATAATAAAACGCAGCAGCATGCAGAGCATGCAATTCAGAGAAATGTCAACTCCAGCGACAAAACAAAGAAAGAGCGATAAAGAAAATACACTTTTTTATAGTGTTTGGCTGATATATTTCGTCCCTCTTGACTGCACGTGCACAGTTCCTTCGACCCCACCAAAGATCACCAGCCTCACTACTGTCGGCCCTCGGAGCATCGCGGTCAGTTGGGACCCTCCGCTGTTCCCCAACGGTCCGATCCTCTCCTACGCTCTCTACCTCGTGGAACAGCCCAGCGGCTTTACAACTGTCAAGGTGCGTCTTCCTTGTGACACTGCACACAAATTCAAGTAACTGGTACTTCGTTAACAACTTCCTCGGCGGACAATCGTAATATGTGGTCTCCGTGTTCTGCATTCTGTCAGCATCACTCGTAAGCTTATTAAGTGCAGCAAGTCTTTGTGAAATACTAAAAAAAAACAGTTTGCGTCGCTTGAAAAAACATGGTTTATTGATTTGATCTTGATTTCCTGCGATGAACCTACACTGTCTGTGGATAAATATTAACTGACGTATTTAGGTGATTGCTTGTGCTGCCATGGGTTCATTTGTTTTTTTTTTCTTCTCTGTCCTCATCACTTCGCCTATTTTCTTCCCCTTTTTCCAAATGTTTCCACAATGACCTTGTTTATTTATTCTGACCCTGGATGTTTATTGTTTTGTTTTTACTGTTTTAGTTAGTTCATGCATTGTGTATATCGTGTGCTTCTGTTTGACCGCTGTGAAGCTGCCCAGTGTATGAGGTGGCCAGGTTCGCCTCGAGCTGCTTTTTGCCTGGTCATCCTCGCAACCTTGTTGTCAATAAACTCATTTCAACTTAATTCAATTCAACTGACAATGCACTGTATAGATGCAAATGAAAACCGGGAGCGGTACCCTGAGTGTATTACAAATAGGAGCGATACCGCTAGTCATAACCTTCTAGAGTGTGCAATCCATCCCTAATCTGTCGCTGATAGTCCCTACACTATTGCTATTTCATTTGAAAGTATGTCTGGTAATCCTTGTTATATCACCGGTGAGTCAGATTCAAAATAAGTATGTCGCTGCAGTAAAGAAAATGCTCCATATTTCTGAGCAAGGTTCTGCAAAAACCTTGCCTACTACGCATTTTCTTCGCAATAGCTGTGCTCTTCGTGGGGCGCCTGTGTAGCCCTAACGGTATTTGATCCTTGAGGTTCTTTTTCAGAAACAGGAACTCAACGTTGTTAACTTATTCCCTTCGGAATTCCAGGACGTCTCGGACGTGTCCGGAGGCCTGTACTTCATGTTCAGTGGCCTCCGACCGGAGGTTCTGTACACCGTGTCGGTGGCCACCAACAACAACCTCGGCATGGGACCGGCGGACAAGCGCAACATCACGACACCGCCACAGAGCGTGAGCAACAGTAAGTGCACAGTATTGTTGCTGTACGCGCTTCCGCAAAACCTAATCCTCATATGCGAAAATGACAAACTGCACATAGCGGGATACTGTAGCCTAATTTATTGGCTGAAATGTTGATGTTTCTGAAGTTGTTTCCTTCGATCTTCGCCTTTCCACAGTAGAGCCTTTCTGTAAAAGGGCGCCCCAAGTGCCGCGCACGCGAACTACTGCGAAACGCCATGTTTGAGTTGCCGCAGCAGACGACGTCACTACACGGGCGCACGCCGCGCACGTACGGACTCACACACCCCATGCCCTAAACATGGCGGCTTCTGTCCCAAAACTCTTTGCAAAATTGAAACTGATGAAAAACCCACCGTCAGGCGGCGTATTTATGAAAGGGGTCCGTTGTAAGGGTAGCATTCCTGCGAGACAGTTTGTCACGCAAAATGTCTGTGTAGTAATTTTTGCAACCGATGTTGAAAAGCAGACTTCACTTTAGTGATAAAACCACGCGGTAGGTACGAGTGTACTGTTACAAGAGGCAATAATAGCACGTGTAGTTAGTACTTTGTCTTCGTAGGGACCACGACTTGGGGCACCATTATCTGGGTAAACCGGCGTTATAGAGAAGCGAGTTTTCTGAATCAGAAAATAAGACGCGCCGAGCGTTTAAAGAGAGATTTTTACAAGTTCTTAATAATGTTTCATGTTGCTGAAGTACCTATTGTAGCATAAATGTGCTCTATTAAGCGTAGACGGCCACCACGCTCATCGCATTTACAGGAGATAAGCATAAGGATGAAAATTACTTCATTAACATGTGCCAACCGTTGTTGCGCACGCAAGACGGATAAACCTTCAAATATAAGGAATCGTGCTCTAAGTGAACATGAAATGCGATGGGCCGTTACATTTGCATTTTTGTGTGATTTGTGCATATAGCTTTGTTGGTATATCAATTACACGAAGCGCGGTTGACGTTCAGGTGCAGTCAAAGACCTGAAGTTTGAGTTTGCTGTCGTTATTAGTTATCTTCCAGTAGCACTGTACACGCTTTGGAAATACGGATAAGTTGTAAGCAATAAAATCACCTACGTAGACTATCTGTAGGAGGTCAGCAAAACGTCCTTAAACGGCCTTAAATTTCGATCTATATTACCTGGTATTTTCTGCCAGCTGTTGTTGACAGGCTCCCCCCTAAGCAAGTACTTTTAATATAGTATAATAATCGCAAGTAGAGTAACGCAAGTGGGCTTATGAATGACTGCTGTTACGAGACAGTAAAAATTTTCTAGGAGCAAACACACATTAGTACAGGAAAGAATGTCATTCTTCAAGGTGTATATAGCAGTTTATAGACCTTCTACGTTCATTTTCACGAGGGCATATGCACCTGCGCGCAACGTCAATGTGCAGTGAAGGTAAAATCTTTGTTTGATGCAAAGATTTCTTATTATCGATGCCAGAAAAAGTAACTCTTGCTTTTTTTGCAGTGATACCAATACCCGAACCGTACCTCATCATCGCGACAAAATGGCAAGTGCTGAGACAAGGACTGAGCATCCTGGACCCACCGGTGGCAGAATTCTACACTCCGTCACATTCTGTAGATATAACTGGTAGGTTCCTCGCTTATACGGGCCAATTCTACTCATTAATTCTGCTCGTTTTTCGGATATGCATGAAATACATATGACGTTCTTTATAACGAGAACTTGGGTTCTGGGACTGCACCTTCCCTCATTGAATGCAAACGCAGGTCATTTGCATTCTTCAAATCGCTGCCTCTACATGTTTCACTCTTTCGAATGCTCGTTTAAGCTATAGACTATCTTGAAGTACTGTCAACTAGCTCTGCACTGTGCATGGCGTCACACACACTTCATTCCTTACTCCATTTATCAGAACTGGCTGCTTAGGCTTGTCGGCTAGGACTCTTTCAACTGCATACAATTAGATCGCTCATTTTTCATTATCTCCTTCTCTGTCTCTTTCTCAATCTACCATGTGCTTCCTATGTTAACTTTTGTGCCGACGCTTTCCCCTCCATTTTTACTCCTCGTAGGCGTCGCCATGCACGTGTCCCAGAACGTGCTCTTTGTGGCCGACAGCTCGGGCACCATCTACCGCGTCGACCTCTCGGAAAAGTTTCGCTACAGCCCCATCATGCACAACGCCTCTAGTCATCCCGGTCTCCTATCGGTCGATTGGTTGAGTCAGCTGCTCTACATACTCGAAGACGGCCAGGTGAGCAGACTTGTACACCAGGTGGATTTTCGATTGTACTCACTCTTCTGCCCCATGTGCAGTTTGCCTCGGGTTTACTGGCTTCTCTGTGCTGTGAAAGTCGATGATACTGCCTGTAGAATCAGTCGATATCATAGGATGGGCAGGAACGACAGCTCATTGTCCTTTCCATTTATTGGCTATCAGCATGTAGTAACGTAACTTGTCAGAATGCCTTATCTGGGGATTGGCGAAGCTAAGAAAATTCATTACATGGGGGAGCAGCTTGCCTTTTCTGCTATATAACCTACCCGATAGAATAACGTTGATGTGGAATAGGTGATCATATTGCATAACTGTGAAAGAAAATGCTTATTTTATTGTCGTTCAAACGCATACTCTTTATTCACAGATAACCCGGTGCAACTTCACTGGACAGGATTGCAGAACGGCCGTGTGGGGATTTGACAAAAGACCAAGTGAAATGAAGGTTGATCCCTACAACGGGTACGTTGTCTTGTGCCTGTTTTGACTGGAACCTTAACTCAACTAGATGAAGTGGCGACCGAGCCAGTCAGACTGTGGGAGAGGTTAGGCTTGAATTGTGCTTATATGCGGAGGCAACACCGCCAAGTTTAGCATCCCTGCAGTAATTGACGTCCATTTCGGAGTATAAACGTGGGTGAATCGAAAGAAAATTATCGCAAATTGGCCCACGTTGAACACAACGTGTGATGGTGAAATCAAGATGGCGTAATGGACTCGCTCTCTACTTTCGAACGATACCTTTGAGATAAAGTAGACCCTAAGATTGTTTAAGTAACTATAAGTGAGCGTGTCGCGTCTTCTGAATATTCGAATACAGCAATTACAGGATGACACCATTAGTGACGATGAGGATGAGTAGAAAAATTTGTGGACACGGGGTGTCGCTGGAGCCGACGTTTCGACAAGCCGACTTGGCTTCTTCAAGAAGACAAGTTCGCTTGTCGAAACGTCGGCTCCAACGACATCCCCTGTTCGCGAATTTTTCATTTCTTCAAGCTTTGATCTTCCCCTGAACATCTGCCTTTTTTTTGGATGAGGATGTGTAGTGCTTATAATCATCTCTCTTGACACCACTTCATCTACATGAAGTTACGCGAAGGTATTGCTCTCTTTGCGTGAATAAAATCGTGCCGATAAAAGGTTTCGGGTAGCATACCTAGTAAAGAACCCAACCGTCGACTGATTGATGGACATTTCTTCCCCCTAAAGCTACCTTTATTGGGTCCTCCAAAATGGCACCACGGGAGGCCTCTACCGCATCGACCTCGCTCGCATCGTCAAGAACGCCGCGGCGAGACAAGAGGCGCAGCTTCTGGTCAAGGACACCGACCTGAGGACGTTCGTGGTCGACTACAAGAACTACCGGTTGCTGCTGCCCAAAAAGTCGCAGAACACCGTCGTGTCGGTGTCGCTGTCGGCTGGCGACGAGACCGACGTGCGTCGCAACTCGCAGCGTCACCAGTTCACTGACGTTCGCCGGCTGGACTCGCACGGCGGCAACCTGTACTGGACCACGGCCGCCGAAGCCTTCGGCGAAGAGTACCACGACAAGGGAGACAAGTTCTACCACAACAAGTACACCGTCGAGGGACAGCCGCTCGTCTACCTGGGCGTGTTCCATCCGCTCTCGCAGCCATTCCCTGGTGAGCCTGATTTTGATAGCGCTGTTTGCCTAAACGGCCCGTTGCCCGATGCCTAATTGTTTAAGCGTGAGATAGTTAGGGATGGCTCAAGAAAAAGCAGGGAGGTTAACCTGGCTGAGCCCGGTAGGCCACCCCGACTAAAGGAAGGAAGACAGAAGCTAAAGAGTATAATTGGACGCATGCGTGTTCGCGCGCGTCTTTTTATGCGAGGAAAGAGCCGTAGTTAATAGTATTGGTAGTGGAGGTCCAGTGATGCAGCAACAAGTGCTCAAGTGTTTTACAGCAGAACTGTTATGGTCGATGTTTGACGTGTGTTGTAGATAGAAACCCTGTCATCATCACGAACCGGCGCGCACTCAATGACCGCCCAAGCATCCTGTGCAGATGTTTAACAAGACAAGCTCAAACCTGCCCACCAGCTCTGCTGTGAACCAGCCTTTCGCGACTTAGTGCAAGCAGCGCTAATTTTTTATGTGTGGTCATCCAAGTGAATGAATGAATGAAAAAAGATTTATTGTGGCAAGGTGGTGCCCTCTGCCCACGGTATAGTGCACGGCCCCTGTGGCCTTTGCCGAAACGGCCGCTTTTCGACCGGAAGCGACCATTTGCGACCGCTTGCGAGCGCCCACTTTGCGACATAGCTGGCTAGCTCTTAACCCAATATTGTTCGACAGGTTTCGGTGTTTCGCAGTTTTGTGCTAAAAAGTGCGCGCTGTGAGTGAAATACGTTGTACCTTATGCACTCAAGTGCCTGACAGTTGTTATGAGAAGAAGCTGCTCCCCAAAAGTTGGAAAGCTGGCGCGGCCGAAGGCGGAGGTTACTCAGGATATACATGCAACATGTGGACGAGGAATGTTGCCACAAGATAGAAGTCCGATGCTTGGAACAATATGGAGGGCGAAATCGAATTCTGTAAGCATTTTAAGCGCACTGCAGTTCTGTGGCGCAAGGAACAGAGACATACCATCGTGTAAAACAAATTAAGCACACCGTAAATGAAGACGACAGGATAGGGTGCCTCCTTGGGTGCAACAGCACAGGCGTCTCAACTCGTTTTGCAAGGCTAATTTATTTCTGTGCTCGAAATTGTGGTGGCTGCCGATGAACACCAGGATGCAGAACGCGTGCGCAACGGTGCGCTTTGGCGAGAGAGAGGCCGCTCCCACCTCGGACGTTATACGACCCGTGCGGTCCGAGGAGCCCGGTCCTCGGGCGACATTCTGGCGCCGATGGGGCAGTCTCTCTTCACACTGACACTTTAATGGCGCCTTGGAACTGGTTGGCCTTCTTGTTTCGCGTCGTGTTCCCGTGCCGGTCCCCTTAGCAAACGGGAAATATATATACATTGATATATACCACATATGGCTCAATTTGAAGACTTGAGATTGAAGTAACCGAGGCGGCATCACGCATGTTCGCCACAAGCAGAATACATATGTGGTGTATTTGCAAATACTTGTGTGTGTTTATGCATGTGTTTCGGCATTTTCCCCCTCTCTCCCAATAATTCAAATCAGTGAATGAGTGGCAATCGGACAGATCAGCTATCACGGCGTTAAGTCACCTTTAGTGTTGTTGCCAGCACCTCAGCAAACTTCCCTGCGTTCCTGAGCCTCTTCCATTCATATTCTGTTGCCGGGTAGAATGAATACTGAACGAACGAAAATACCGTATTGGATCACGTTGGATCACGCATTGGATCACGTTGCCAGCATTGGATCGCGTTGGCCAATGCTGCCTAATGCTGCTTAAACATGTCTAAATGGTTGCTAGCTTTGGCCGACTAATCGTTAATGTTCGCCAGTGCTGCCGAATGTTGGCTAGAAGAAGGGCTAAATTACAGCAGATATTGGCTGGTAGCGGTCTAATGCCGGAAAGTGTAGATTATCTACGCTGTTATAACAGTAACGTCGTCTTCATTCTATGTCAACTGAATGAGTGAGTTGCGGAAAGGGTAGCTATCGATAAGATGCATATTTGTTATAATTGGTCCACCGTTAACGCTTCAAGAGGATCAACTGGCTCCGTATTCACAAGTGCTTCTTACACTAAAATTGTTCATAAAAGAAAACTACTTCCAATTCTGATGATGTAGTCATTGTTAGCGGCCGGTTGTTGACTAAATACGTGTCCTTATTTTTGCGAGGGTTACTAACGAATAACTCGTTGTGCTCTCTGTCTCAATGCTGCCTCAGACCACCAGGATACTAGGTAAGCCAGCTGACAGTAAGCCATTCGAGCAAACATATTTCTTAATTTTGAACCTATATGCGAGCTCTTCGCTCCAGTGTTGTGCCTTGCTGTGTTAGATGTTTCTTTTTCGTGAAGTTATGGCGCCTGATTGAGCCTCTGATCTTTACTTTGACTCCACAGTTCCTGTCAACCCAGTTCAAGGGGTACAAGCCATTTTCAAGGAGGATCTAGCTAAGATTGCTTGGGAAAAACCACGACTTCTTGGGGGATTGGGTAAGTAATATATGTTTGCGTTATGTGGGTCCCTTATGCTCCCTTCTCCCAGCCTCTCAATGGGAAATTCGAGTAATCTTCTTTATTTCTTTTTTTTTCCCTACTGGTGGTTCGCAAACACACTATTTATCTTAGAAGCAAGCCTCCGACGAAATTTGAAAATTTACTTTGAGCTAGCTTATTGCACGCGTGCGCATAGGTTTGCATAGTCATTACCATGAGCATCTGCTCCTTGTTGGTTTAGAACAGCATAGGAGATGCTTTCTGATTTATTTTTATTTTGTTTGTTACTTTTAGTTTGTTTCTAACACATCGTTCTTCATACTTTCGAGTAAGAGAGTTAGAGATAGTGCAACAACACTTACAACAACAAAAAAAGGTAACTTGTACCGTGTGTTACATGATTTCTGTATACTTTATAAGGTAAAGGAAAATAAATTACGTTTATGACCAGCAAAATAATACAAATACAAGCGAATGCGTCAGTACTATAGCGCTTTAGGCACGCATATAGCTGATGCAAATCCTAGGATAAAATCGGAGCTCTAAGGAATTATTACGCCGCGCAGACGCACGGCAGATATTTTTATGGATGATCTGGCTGCATTGAAAGCGGTGTCACTCATCATCTGCTGCGCACTGTATTTGAGATGGGCAGACAGTGTTAGTTAGCGCTAATGAAGGCACGATATTGAGTTTGTTGCATTCACGAGTGGTGAACGACTTCGCTATCAGTTAATTCTCCGACATTCTAATCGTCCAGCTCGGCCCCGACTTACAAGGTAAGACGTAGCTGCATGGCATGGGATGGGTACACCTTATGCAATAATGTGTGAATTATTTCCTATGTTTTGGACATGTACTGATGTTCTGCCTGCTCGAATGAATTCAGGGCAGGAAATAAGCACGTGTTCGCCGCATTATGTGCTGTGAGCATGGTTGTCTGTTCGATAACGGGTGTTCTATTTCTGTGTTCTAGTTGCAGTAACAAAATCGGAGCTAATGTAGAAGTGGTGATGCATTTTAGGGGCGACTTGATCCCAGACCTGGACTTAATGCCTCCAGGTAGTATGCGAAGGATTATTGGTCAGCTGCCGGCTAGTAAAAAGATCACACGCTACGTGACGCCAGCAGGCAAAAGAAGAGTGTTCCACATTCGCCGCCATGGCTACGAGCGGCACTAACACTCCCAGGTTTAAATGCACAGATATACCCGATAAAGTGCTCAGGAGAATGACCGCCGCCGTAGCTCAATTGGTAGAGCATCGGACGCTTCATTCGAAAGTTGCAGGTTCGGTCCCTGCCGGCGGCACGTTGTCTTTTCGTCCACTTTAATTTCTTCACATTTATATCTTAATTACTACAAGTAACGTCCCATATGCTTTCCTTGGCGTGATTGTCTTTTGGTTCTCATTTACGTTGTGTCTAACGAAGAAAACGAGCCCTTAAATTTCCCTCCTTTCGTTCATTTTAGAGGCAGAGCAAGACGTGGTAAAGCGATGAAATTATGAAACTTGAAGGCATGCGAGTTCGCCGAGTCACGATTAGGCGCTTGAAAATCTTAGATCTTGTTCACGGGCGTGGTAATTACTGTCTACTATAGTAGTCTGGAGAGCTTGGTATTCTGTTTCGTGTTGCTCACGGGGGAACGCCCCCTGTGTGGCGCCTGACTAAACGTTTGACCACTGTCGCAGGTGCCGGCTCATGGCAGGAGTGGCTGTACGAGGTTCGCGTGCAAGACCAGTCAACGCATGTGTACATCTACGCGATGAACATCAGCGACACGACGACTACGGTGCGCAACCTGAGGCCCGACACCGCCTACTCGGTCAAAGTGCGCGCCTACAGCCCCGGCGGAAGGGGACCCTGGTCCGTCGACTTCGTGGGACGCACTCTACGCAAGCGTGAGTGCATCAAATGACGTGCCGTTCGCGTCGATTAGCTGATCGATATACCATGAATGTCATAAACTTTCCGTTCATGAAAAGCATTAACTGTTCTTGTTAAAGTATATTACGCTTTGTAAGCTAGTTGTAAAATGGTAGGATTTAACGGGGATATGTTCTACACTTGTATGTTTCAAACGGAATTCAACTTCTTTGTTCCTTTAGATGTTTAGAGGAAATAAGGAATGAAAAGGAGTGAAGCGTTACGGACATGCTCCGAGAAACAGAGGATTGAAAAGTCGTATTTCTTTTAAAGTACTCTTAAAGTAGTTTCTGTGCTATGTCACTGAGCTAACGCAATACACGAAGAGCCTTAAATATTTTCTAGAATTCAGCACTACGTTTACAATGTAGACGTTATTATGACGTGTATGTGTGCTGCGGTTGCACGTGACAGTCTCACTTGAAAAGCGTTCACGCGTATTTCTCGAAACAGCCTCCAAGCAAGGCTACCCTTACATGCTATGGAGCGCCAACGAGGCCCTGCTCAAGTCCGATATCGTGGGCGACAGTGTGCAGCCTCTGATCCACTGGAGCAGCCTCAACGGAGCCTACATTACAGGTCGGCACGTGTGAATTTTTCATAACAGACTCTTCCTTTATTCTCTCCTCAAAGTCCATGTGGGTGCCAATGACGATTAGAAGACTCTTGTCGAACAACCTGTCAGGTACATCTGACGAGTGATTTCGAACCAAATTTGTCGAAACATTATCGCGTGTAAAAGGGTTTGAATGCTATCAAACCAACTCTGAACGGCAAGCTTCGTGTAACGTGTCGCATTTATGTGCGTATCCACGTTGTTGCGGCTGTATGGTGACTCGACTAATGCGCGGACAAAAGAAAGTTCTTATGAAGCACAGGCAGGGCCCGAAACTTCGTTTATTTGATTAAAAATAAGAAGCGAAAATTTCAGGAATGCATTGCAATTTTCTCCTACTCGTTATGTAAGTTTTTTTCAGATCATTGTCAGAAATGACTTTGCGCCGTTGTGATTGTCAACTGTGTCATTCGAAGTAGAGAATGTCATATATGCTCTGATGCTCGCGTTAAAAGGTGGCGCTTACTCTATTTTCAGACATAGCTTGGTATCAAAACCAGCTGTTCCTGAACACGAACACCTCTACGGTCTACACATACAACATCTCGTCTCATTTTTCCCTGGAGCGACTGCCCAACATAAGCCACGCGGCTGCAGTGGCAGTCGACTGGTTGGCACCGAAATTGTACTGGTCGAGTCCACTGAGACAAATGGTGAGACAACTGGTTTAAATAATACCCGAGTCTTCTTCATGAGCCAAGGGTCAAACTCAATTTTTGCACATTTAATGAAAGTTAAAGCGGCATTAAATAATGCATCGGCTTTTTCGTCTACTGTGTTTCTTGCGCAGTCAACAATAAAAGTGCGTGGAGGCTGATTTTGCCGGCAACTCCGAATTCCAGCCGTGTCGCTGTTTACAGCCATAAAAACACCATAACAGCTTACCGACAGCACCCACTAATGCGTGAAGTAAATGTTAAACGCAAGCTGCTTGCCGAAATTCAGGGCATATTCAATACATGTGGTACATGTGTCTCTCAGATACTGAGTCGTGTAATATTTTTACTGCAACTGCATGTGGACTGGACCTTTAGGCGCCTTTGTGGCAGAGCTTCGATGGAGGTGAACTGTTAGAGGCCCGTGTGCTTAGATTTGGGTGCACATTAAAGAACTCCAGGTGGCTGAAATTAACCGAAGCCCTCCATTACGGCGTCCCTCATAGGCGTGCGCACAGGTGGGGTGGGGGGGGGGGGCGGCCGCCCCCCTGCCCCCCCTGTGCGCACGCCTATGAGGGACGCCTATGGGGCACATTGACTTAGTAGGAGGAGGGGCGCTGCGATCAGCCTTCGCCCCCCTGATGGGAACCCTGCGCACGCCTATGGAGTCCCTCATAATGATATCGTGGTTTTGGGACGTAAAACCCCCAACAGTTATGACTATTGTGACGGAGCTAGGAATTCTCATCACTTTGTGCACATTTCTCGCCAGTTTTAAAGATGTAGTTTTTCTTCTCGCACGATCATAACCACGAGTCACTTTTCTTTGGACCCAGACATGGCAATTCAGCGGGTATTCCCTGGCCTCAGTCAACGCGTTACAGTAAATGAAGGCTGTGTCGCTGTTGTTGGCTTGTTGCCAAGTGGGCCTCGGGTATGCTTCCAACACGCCCCGTTATGCGTTCAGGCTATTCGTGTTCTTTCTCAGACTAACCTTTTGCTGTGAGAAATGTTATCATGGTATACTTGACGCTTTCCTGCACCTCCGCCTCGCAGATATCCCGTTCCAACCTGGACGGAACTCACCCCGAGGCGCTTCCTTTTTTAACGATGGCTCAAGAGATAGCCGTCGACTCGCTGGCCGGCTATCTCTACTGGGCTACTTCGCACAGCGTGGAATGTTCACGCCTCAACGGCGACGACAGGCTTTCTTTCTTTCAGACTGGACTCTTCTCCGGAAAGCAAGGTGAGCGTCCAGGAAAGCCTACCTGCTGCAAATAAAAACCCGGCACGGAGTCACTTAGGCGCGCCGTGAAAAACGAAAGGACTTCGTAAATGTGGTCCCGTACTCACAAAACGGGAGTATCTAAGAATTATGCGTAAGGGAAAGTTCAAGCTAAGTCTGGTACTATAGACATAAAGTCAGTGAATGTATCTGGCCATAAGCAAAAAAACAAAAAGAACACTTGCGAAAGAAAAGCTATGCGAGTTCGGCACCTATTTATAAACTGCGCTAGTATGAAAAGTCCTGTTGTTGAAAAACTCACTATCTTGATATCGTAGCTAAATAAGCAAGATATTACATGCGCACAATGTGTGAGTTTCTGATACACTAAGTGATTATGATGTTTACTTAATCATCTAATGTTTACGAATGTTCCGATCTGGGCGTCTATTTCGCAACCTGTGCATATATGTGACTTGTTAAAATGCTTACTTTGTTTGCGATATTTGTATTTTCGTTATCCTTTCAGTTATGGGGCTAACGCTAGACGTCGGCAACAGAAAAGTTTACTGGATGGTTAGGAGCTTCGAAGGTTCCAAACTTTTTCAAGCCCCCATGAGAAAAGATGTCCAGGACAACCACATCGCCGGGAAGATCATCGGACCTCTTAGCGAAAGTGAAATGTAAGTGGAGAACAGTGATTATGCTGGACGCAAATCGATTTCAATCTTATTAATATTTGTTTAGACTACAGAATATCTGACCAATTGTTTGCCCGTACACACATGTAGTGACGAATATATTGGCCTTTTATATCCCCAAATGACTTATGTCAATGCTAGCTTAATTACTCTGCAGTTCATAAGCGTTTCCAGTTACGTGCGCAACATATCTTCAAGACATTGAAGATACGTCGGCAACATATCTGAAAATTTTTGGAAGAGTATCTGTTCACTTTGATGAATTTCAAAAATTCGCGAATATTTTCACGGGAAGGACTCTTCGGAAAATTTTGTTTCAGTATTGCTTCTGAGCTACCGCGCAACAAAATCTCCAATCTCGAACCCTACCGTATAGGCAATGAACCTAAATGCATATGTGGAAGCACCAATTCTGTTTCGACCACACGCTTATATTAGGGGCTGGTTCTCGATCATCTTTTTCCTATTGCAGGAAGGGACCCGTCTGGTACTTCAGCGACCGCCTCTACTGGATCCACCAGGAGAAGCAGGCGGTCATCTCCAACATGCTCGGTCAGAGCGTCGCTACGCTCAAGGGCCTGGGTCTCTTCGAACTCAAGGCTTTGGCCGTGGTCGATTCTTCACTGCAGCCCTATCCAGGCAAGAGATTGCATCAGATATTATTTGCCATAATTGAGCTTGTGGGTAGTTTCAACGAAATGCACGGAGAAATGAATTTGAAGAAGAAAGCAGGCTGCTAGGTCTGATGTAAAAGTTTTTCTAGCCTTCGTCTCAGCTGGAGGCATCTGCACAATACGCGGCTTACCTTCGCAAAAGTGTGCCGTAAGCGTTTGAATTAAATAGAGTAAATAGATTGCGAAATTAGCGCAAAAAACAATTCTATTGCATGAACTTATTGGCGTTTCGCAAAATGAGTCGCTGAATGATACAACCAGGACAAGCCCACAATGATATTGTTTCTTGCCTTATCATTCTTATTGCTTCACGTCGTGGTATGACGCTCCTTGTCATTTAAAAATAACACAAGCTTTCTTTTGGGAGCAATTGATATTTCATACCCTTGCGAAAGGTACGGTGAATACATTCGGTTGCACCTCTGCGTAAGATACATCGCAGCCTACGCACACGCAACATAATTTTTATAAGAGCTTTCGTTCGCGCATGAGCTGCACATAGCGGAAATTGAGAAATTTTCTGGATCTGCTCCCCCAAGCATGCTTGCGATTCTGTCCCTCTTTCTCTTTTCTTCTGTCTCTCTCCTCGCCCTTTTATCCACCTCCCCCAGTGCAGGGTAGCAAACCGGACGTACGTCTGGTTAACCTACCTGTCTTTTCTTGATTCTCTCTCTCACTCTGCCTCTCTCTCTCTCGAAAATTTCTCACACCGAGCATTTTTTTTTCGCCGTTTTTTCAGGTGGCATGGACAAAGCGGTGGTGAACGTCGTCCCTTCGCAAATAATGCCGGAGGGAATCCAGGTGATCGGCACGTGGGAAAACTTCACGATCATCTGGCCCTTGGAGACCGAGGTCAACTACGGCAAAGTTCAGTACGAGCTCAGGATCAAGGACGACCGCGAAGTCTACACTCAGGTGAGTTCGATAGCGTAAACAAGCACTGCTATTGTTCACTCAAGAGAAGAAGTGAATGCGTTTACGCATGGTACGAAATCACAAAAAAAAAAATACAACCGTGGCTGCAAGAGAGATAAACGTAATGCGGAGAGGCAGAAAGGTTAACCGGAAGATAAATATCTAAATATCCGGTTCGCTACCGTGGAGGGTTAAGTGCTTGTAAGATCATGACATAAAAATTTTCCTGATAGATTATACGCTTGAGGGTACGTGATCGATATTGGTAGAACAAAAATATGTGCTTAATAAAAGAAGATTGAGATTTGTGGACGTCAGAGGTATGAGTTATATTGTGCCCCATGAGCATTCAATCGCAAAAACTTTCTGACCTCGCGATCTGATAAAATGTTAAAAATTCGAGCACGCTGAAAAAACGATTAGTCCCATGTTTTCTGCATGTACTAGTATGGACTGGAAATCTGAATATCGGTCTGCATTTGGATACTGCGAAGATACTCAGCCTTTTTCGCAAATCGCAAACTACGTAAACTATTGCGTCTGCCTGTATTTTGCCACATCTATTTTCATGTATACATATATAACTCGCCGCAGTTGAGCTAAGCAGTGTGCTATACGCTGCTTCGCCACCGCCTCGCTAAGGCCGAAATCTCCTACTCAGAAATAGTACTACTATGTTTGTTTTTTTTTCAATACTCAGGTGACGGAAGCGAATCGTTTCGTGTATCCCTCGTCAAGTCTCCTGAGACCCTACACTCGGCTCGAGATCGTAGTAAGGGCCTACACGTTCTGGGCGTCTTCGAGGCCGACGACTACAGTGATTTACTCGCCAATGTCAGGTGAGCATGACGTCGCTCGTGTTACTGCATCGATCAGTCAATCAATTTTCTTTTTACTGGTCTGTATCAATATGCGATTCGTTCAGGAAGAACGATTTATATATTCCTCTCTAACTGCGACAGGACTGTCGCCACATTTCATTATTATGTTGATTATTCTGACAGTGACTCCTTCGTTTCCTATGGAGTGAACAATGCCTTTCACTCTGTCCAATGTTTCGAGAGAGTATAATAATGCGTTAAAGAGTAGCGATTATTGTTGTGTAGCAGAAGTACTCCCCAAATACTCGCTTTTTTCTTAGAGTGTTCCCGTAGTACTCTGCCCTGTATAGTTGACGTGTACTTGGGTGGTTGCATGCCCTTCATACAGTGCCCACGGAGCCTCTGCAACCACGCGTATTCGTGAGCCACAAAGTCGTCGCCGCTGCGACAGCGCTCGGTCATAGAAGCCGAGTTCCGTTGGGCGAGGCCGCAACACCCGAACGGCGTGATCGAGAGCCACCGCGTCAACTGCTGGTTCTACAAGGACGGTACCATCAGCACGCTGTGCCGCAACGTACGCGTCTCCGGTGACGCCCTGCATTACCGCATCACCGACCTGCTACCCAACACCACGTACTACTTTGAGGTGAGCTGAACAGGAGCCAGAGATTGTTCTGGTTAGAGTTACTGTATATGCTACCTTTAGGTCGCAGAGTTGCGCATCTGTTTTCCAAACGCCTCTAGCAACCATGCATTGCGGAAAAGCTGACGCTCGGGCCAACTTTTGTATTTATCGACGCCGCCGCTGCAGCGAACAGAATTAACACTAGTCATCTACAGCCAATGTTTATCGCCGGTCTTCGACACGCCAGACAGGTTAATCGGCGACACGGTTGGCATGTCGCCTGCAAAAACTGAGTGCGACTTCACCGCATAGCTGTGGTTGCTAGCCAGACCTATGCGCAACTCTGCTACCTAAAGGTAGCATATACAGTAACTCTAGTTCTGGTCACAATACGGTGAACGGCGCAAGTGCATCCATATTTTATATCCCCATATATCTCTCATCATAGCAAGTTTAGTTAGAAGTCGGCTCCCGTTACCGTTCTGTTCTCCTGTCTTACTATTCTCGCTGTGTTTACTGTGCCAGGTCGTTAAGTAGCAACAGCCCGTCTAACGACCATTGTGCCGGTTTCTTCCCACCACTCATAAATCACTCTCTGTAGAACATTAGTGTGTGGTATAGTTGCATTCACGTGTTTTGGTAAATAATTCATTTGCTTTTGCCGAGTATCAGTGCCATATTTAATACTTAATCATGTGCTATTATTATCTACCGTTACACACAGAAGTCCTATAGTCATACCGTAAACTGGTACCTCCTGTCAAAACTTATAAGAAGAAGAAGAAGAAGAAACTTCAACGCTTTCGTTTGGGCTAGTTGGTGTATAATTGGAACATAATACATGGCTGCGCAAAAAAAAAAAAAAAAAAAACACGGACAAGAAAGAGATGTACACAGGACGGGCGCCCGTCCTGCGTACATCTCTTCCTTGTCCGTGTTTTTTTTTAGCGCAGCCATGCATTATGTTCCAAGAAACTTTATTAAAGGTAAAAGGCGAAAGGGGACGTGGAACATTATCGGTGGGGCCCCAAGTCCAGGGCCCCACTGGCTATGGCTGCTCGGCGGACATATACGAAATTCTAAAACACGTACGCAAGGCGCTTGCAGCTGGGAATACTTTTCGATTTCAATTCTTATTTTTATTGGATATATTGCTATGCCGCACTAGCCCTGGTCTCTTGACGTGTATCTTACAAAGTGTACCTACACAGCATAGCAAATTAACCTTAAACAAATGCTTATGTCTGCCTTACAACTTTCTAATCTTTCTAACCTTCATTTTAAGCTTTGTTCGCAGAACGTCTCCGTTTTTGTTCGCAGTTCAGCAGATCTCGGTGGCGATAACTTATAAGTTATGTGTGGAGCCAGTTATCCCTACGTGGCGGGAAGACGACGGATTCTTCTCCCCCCCCCCCTCACACTTCTTTCCTCCATTCCAGTTTTTTTACTTCACAGCCAGTGTAATATAATCAAATTGCATTATAACAGTCGCATCTGCCACGAAAATATCTTCGTTATATCTAAAAATTCGTTATAAACGTTTATTCGTAACACTGTATCTATGACAAGACTATTTCTCATTTACTTCGTTATAACCGATAATTCGTTATATCCATGCTCGTTATTTCGAGGTTTGAGTGCAATCGCGCGATTCAGTAGTTATCGACCTCACACTCGCGTTTGTCTACCGTCGTGTGCGCAGGTCGGTGCGGCAACGCGCGCTGGCGAAGGCCCCATGAGCGAGTTGGTGCAAATGAGCACGGCCCGCGAACACCCCGTTCCGCGGCTGCTGCTTGCCAAGACCGACGCCGTCAAGCTGAGCGACGTGGACCTTCACCAGGAGAGGCTGCTCTCGAGCAAGGCCAGCCGACCCGTGGCACTGGCCTACCTGGGACAGGACGGGCGCGTCTTCTGGCTCGAAGAGAAAGGCCTACTCATGGCCTCAGCGCTGGACGGATCCAACATCAGCGTGGTGAGCGTTTAGCCTTGTTTTCTCAGAACCGCGTTGGGCGGTAAGATAGAAAGACGAGCGAGTTGGAATCGATGCATATCTGAAAAAAAAAAAAAAAGAAGCTTGAAAAGAACGGAACACGGAGAAAGGAGGACACGGACGAGCGCTCGTCCTGCGCTCGTTTTTTAGGGGCGAAGCTCCTTAAGGCGGCACCCGTTCGTCCCTCGTAGTCGTCGTAGTAGTCCGTAACATGTCTTACGCTTTGACCTCCAAGGTGGTGCCGGTGGGAGATTTCTCCTGTGCGTTGTTGAACAATAAAAAATTCGCAGCGTGCGCGTTAACTAAAAGCCGAATTCTTCTGTCTCTCATTCCCCATTAGCAGCCATTGGCATGTTCCAGTAGGAAACGTTAGTAGAAGTAGAAGTGTAAGTGTTAGCTAAAAGCCGACTTCTTCTGTCTCCCATTCCCATTAGCAGCCATTGTTTACCTCCAAGGTAGTGCCTGGTGAGATTTCTCCTGTGCGTGATTAAACAATAAAAATTTTGTTCAAAACGCCGTTGATTGATGAAATAAACCAACGAAAGACGCCAGATGTTTTGTAAAAGCAGAACGAAAGAACGCCAGATGTTTTTCTTAAAGTGTAGTAGTAGTACTTGTATGTAGCCACCTCGCCCGATCGTCAACGGGCGAGGTGGACCGGCAACGGCGCGAGGACCCTGCCGTACGAGAGTTAAATCACACTAAAAGACATACTTTGCGGGCGATACACTCTAGTGAGCTTTCAACTTTTCGTCTTAATGTACATGATAAAGAAATTATTTCTACGAAAAACGCAAGGCACACCTTGAGCAATATGTTTGGTTTTGGGACGCTAAATGGAACCATGAGGCGATGCGAAGCCGGAGTACTTGCACGATCGCGTTCCGTTGGCTTTCGTTGGGCATGCTACCGACCTCGCGTCGTGGAACGCGCGTCCTGTCTTCCCTCTAGCCTTGCCTTTAATTCGCACAGGGCGAGCGGGGAATGCGGTCGCTCTTGGCGCTCTTTCGCTCGGGAGCGGACTTCTTCCTTGCATTTCACCGATCACAAGTGATAATGAAGGGACCACGTAAACCAACAGTACAATAAAAGTTTGATGTTTAATATATACACGATGTTTCACACTCTTTATATTATGTACTGGGCGCATTTCACGGAAGAGTTTCACGGTTTACAGATGATTCCCTCCGTAGCTTCGCCCCACTCATCATCATTCACCCCGTGGATATGCTGTGATTTTTTTTCTTTCTTTCGAATGCGTTTTGGGCGTGATGAGTCTGCTCTTATCAGATCCGCTTGCAATAAAAGAAAACCTGAACGAGAGGTAAAGAAACTTAAAGGGAAAGCCAGCTGTTGGACTTCATAAGCTTTCTATTATGTTTCCTGAAGTAGCAAAGCAGTGGTTTCACGACTTATAGTATAACAACCGCTAAAAGGTCATCTTACTCCTGTTTGGTACTATCGGGCAGAAAAAAAAAGTGCTGCCTGTGCGAAGGTCGATTATTTAATTGCCCATAGAAGCGCCACAGTGCCTCAGTGATCATGGCATTCTCCTGCTAAACGCGAGGTCGCGGGCTTGATTACCAGTCGCTGTACCTCCGGTCAGGTAGCGATGGAACGCAAAAAAAAAAAAAAACTGGAGTACTTGGAGTTACGTGCACGTTAAAGGAAAGCAGCTTGTAAACATCAATCTGGAACCCACCACTGCAACGTTTCTCACAGTAGCGTCGTTTATTCGAGATTTTAAGCCTCATAACTTAGTCGATGTTTCCGGTAGTCGCTGTTTCACGCATTGTCCTCTTTAAACCACCAGGTGCACAGCCTCCCGTCAGCGGGCACAAGCCTTGCCATCGACTGGGTTGGTCGGTACTTGTACTGGACGGAGAACAAGCGTTCCACGGGACAGAGTTCCATCATCGTCATGGACCTCAACCAAGGACACAACTTCTACAGCGTCCTCAACACCAGCGAACACATAAACTCCGTGGAAGTCGACCCTTTCACCAGGCGAGTACATTGCCCGCTGTGCCGTTACGACTGGCCAACTTAAGTTATAACTTGCTTAAGACACGCTAAACTATTGATGCGATATGTTGGATTAATCACTTTTTTTTCTAACTTCCAAATAGTAGATAAGAACTACTCGTTAGTGCGCGAAGCTTGGTCGCGTGTACATGCCACTACATGCACGAACAATCGAAAAGCGACTATTCATTGAAGTTTCGCTTTAACAACTGAATTACATTTGTGCAGTGCATACCTTGGAATATTGCAGTGCCGTAACTGTTCCTAGCATGCCAAGAGTTTACAAAGAACACGCCGTTCTGGCAGAGGCTTTCTCTGTTGGATTAATGCGGTAATAAGTGGGCACGATACCTGTAAACTACTGCATCGATTGCAGTAAAATGCGACTGACTACCAATTATTCGGGTACGACAGTTTCCGGTGCCAGGGTCGCCAGAAATTTTCGGCAGTAGTACTTGAAAATACTTCAAGCAAAAACTGTCACGAATAAATTTTTACCAATAAGCATAGGATAGCGGTTGTACAAAGAAGGTGACTACTGCCGTTCCGTCTTTACCTAAATAACGCCTTGCGAAACGAGTACTCGTCATAGGAAAATACGCATACCTTCCACCATTTGCATCAGTAATCCTAAAAGAAGAAGCATTAGCAGCATCTACCTGATGCTTTCCGCAATAATATTCCTTCTTACGTAACCTAAAAATTACACCATTTCCCGCTAAAGGGGACCATGAGGCGATGCGAAGCCGGAGCACTTGCACGATCGCGTTCCGTTGGCGTTCGTTGGGCATGCTACCGACCTCGCGTCGTGGAACGCGAAGAGGAACGCCACGCGCGTCTTGTCTTCCCTCTAGCCTGGTCGTTAATTCTCACAGGGCGAGCGGGGAACGCGGTCGACAGCCGTGCGTGAGGGGGGAAGCGTGGGAGAGGAGAGAGAGGGGGAGGGGACGCGCATGCGCTGGTGCTCATCGTGGAGTTGCGCAGGAGAGAATTTCGGCATGTCTAGCCCGCGTTTTAGGGGAAGAGTGGAAATGGGGAGGGGAGAGGGAAAGTGGAGAGGGGGAGGGGAAATTGGGAGGAGGAATGGGAGAGAAGAAGTGGAGAGGGGACGGGAGAGGGTGAGTGGAGAGGGGAGTGGGGAAGAGGACAGGAGGAATGGTGAAGGGGAGTGGAGAGGAGGTGTGTGGAGAGGGTATGCGCATGCGCAGTAAGGGAGGTCACGCCTGCACACCACCACCACCACCACCACCGGATTGAACTCCGCCATAAGATATTTCGAATCTAAAATCAATATCTATTTTTCGAAACGTCCCCTTCTATTTATGCCCCTTGATATCTGGCTTCGCCACAGTATTACAAATAGTGCAGTGAAGACAGCTTTGCAGGGAAGAAGAAAATGAATTTAGAAAAGGCGAACGAGGGTGAAGAGGGAGTAACAAATCGGCCCAAATTCATTTATGACCCCATTTTCACTTGCACACATTGTAAACTGAAGTGTAAGGCTGAAACGAAAGACTTTTGTTGGCAAGCAAGAATAACCGTGTGTTTACTGGCACATAAATGTAATATAAACACACAGATCAATAAAGGGTACACGCCTATAGCTCATGGCTTTAGTTAAAGATCCCTTCAAATGGACAAACAAAAGGGATGAGCACATACTCTAGCAAAGGCTCACGCTCATCGCGGATGTTCTGCAGGTCATGAAATCACGTGAGGGCTCTTTCCGCGTGTTTCTTGCATCCTCGTTCGCTCGTTTGAAAGCATCCCAGAAGAGACGCAACCGATACCAACGCAGTATGCTTGTCTACAATCGTGGATTTGTTTTTGCTCTTTCTGTCCACAGCACTCTCATCTACACTGTGACCAACGAGCGCGGAGCCACCACACTCATGGTGTGCGACACGGACGGCTCGAACCCGCGCCGATTCTTCAAGCGGTTGCACGCGGGAAATAACGAGCTCTATCGGTCGTCCAGAATCCAGAAGGCGGCGCGACCGCTACTCGTGCACCTGCGACCCACACTCGTCCGTGGGACAGGCGGTCACCCTGGACAGGTCGGTGAAGACCGAACCTCGGCTGCTGTGGGTGGACGGCGACCACGGTCACGTGTGGTCGGCCGACCTGGAAGGCTGCAACTGCACCATGATCGTGAACGCCACCGAGGTCAAGGACGTTGGTGAGTGAACCACCCTTGCGATTGGAATTCAGCCCGCTTTGAGAATTTACGTGAGAGAAATAGTGTACGTGCGCAGTCAGAATAAAAAACTTTCCAGAACTCTGAATATGAACCATCGAGTAAATAGACAGCAAGGCGTAAGGAAAATGACACTGAGCTGTTAGCGGGTTCCGGTTGCCTTGTTTATGTACGTAAGGCTACGGTATAACTAAGATGGTTCAGAAGAGCTGCTATTATTATTAAATTAATTGACACTCTCGTGTAACTCATGTGCATGAGTGCTTGTCTTTTGTATACTTATCATCGCTGTCTCTACGACCCTCTCATGCTGTCGTCATAACTAATGTATACGTAAGCAATGGTCGGCAGAAAAACGTGGAGCTCGCTCAGGCTCACTCAAGAAATATATTTTGCGCTTAGGGCGCATTCGGCCTCAGACTGACCAAAGTTTTCCTTAACCGAACTCACTCGTACTCAGACTTGCCAAAATATTAGTCACCCGAACTCACTCATACTCAGACTCACGGCCCGATCCGAGTCGGAGTAAATCTAAGTGAGTCAACTCATGAGCGCGTTATCCTATAATTAGCCTTTTCGATCCTGGTGTCTATGGTCTTTGCCGCCAATATCTCACATAGTCGGTGCTCTGCGTGGCGCCTTTTATCTCGTACCTTCAGATACGAGTTGGCAGTAGTTGCAATCCAGTAAGGACATTTTTACGAAAGACGCGATTGACACGAGATATTCAATAAAGAACTTCCCGTGAAAGAGTTTGCCGGGGAAGGTCAAGGCAACCCCCCACCCCCTTCCCCACTTCTTTCGTAACAAGCGCCTCTGATCAATAATAATTGAGGTAGCGTATGAATGCTAGTGTGCTGAAATATGCGCGACTAGACGTGAGTATGAACGTGAGCCGCCATAAGGCTGATAGTAATGCTGAGCATGAGTAGATAGTACCGCAGGTGGGCAAAAAAAAAAAAGTGGAGCTTCCTGAGACTCACTATATTTTGCGCTTAGGTCTCACTTAGGCTCAAGCTCACCAAAATTTTCCCCAACCAAACTCACTAGGACTCAGACTTACTAAATGTTTTCTTAACCGGACTTACTCGGACTCAAACTCTCCAAAATATAATTAACTCGTCCGGACTCACTCAGACTCAGATTCACGGCCCGATCTGAGTTGGAGTGAGCCTGTGTGATTAGTTCTGGTCTCTTCCATCCGAACGAACATGTTTATCCCTATATCGTAAGTGTACAATGACTTGTAACGTTTGCGGTCGGTCATCCTGACGTCTCCATTTCACCTACCAGGTTTGCCCCCGACGTCTCTCACCGCTGACAAGTTCTTCATCTATTGGTCAAACTCGTCGACGGACAAGATTTACAGCTTCGACAAATCCAAGCTGGCTGTTGTCTCGGACTCGTCTCCTGAACGGCGCCGACACACATGGCCCGCAGAAGCGACGTGTCCAGTCCGAAGCTGCTCGAGGAATCCGCGGCATACGGGCCATCGGCGATCACCTCCAGCCTTATCCTGGTGCGTGCTGTAATGTTTGTTTGCTTGCGCTTGCTGCGATATTTTGCTTTTGTTATTTCTAATAAGATGACGTCGATAAGGCGTCTCGTATATTAAATATTTTTTTGTGTACGAAGTGATCAAGGCTAAACTTATTCTAATTTCAGTTTGCCTAAGTCTGCATCATTAGTGACTGACAGATATTGAGAATCGCAACACGGTACTTCTGCATGCATCGCGACTCCCAGTTATCGTGGTTAGTTCGTAATAGGATCCGTCGCGGTGGTCTAGTGATTATGGTGCTTGGCTGCTGACCCGAAGCTCGCGCAATCGAATCACGGCCGCGGTGACCGCATTTCGATGGGGGCAATATGCTAGAGGCCCGTGTGCTTGTATTTAGGCGCATGTTAAAGAACCCCAGGTTGTCGAAATTTCTGGAGCCTTCTACTACGGCGTCTGTCATAACCATATCGTGGTTTGGGGACGTGATACCCCGACAATTATTATAGTTCGTAATTGGCTATGAAGTTTGCAGTCAAACCAGTGGTTTACAGCTGCGTCGGGAACTAATTGTTTGGGATGCGCTCTTCTCGAATAAGCAGAACGCTACTTCCCAAATCACCCACTGATACTGTGCACGGATGTATCTCTCTGCCAATGGCATATCGTGGCTGCCCCATTATTGAATTTTGGGTGATTTTACAGACGCCGTGTGCTTGTCACCCCCGGACAACGTGACCGCGCCAACGCTCGTTTCGGCCTCTTCGCACCAGTTGGTCATCAAGCTACCCGAGCCTGTGCGACCATCTGTTTGTCGGAAGGTTTCAATGGCTTCCATCAAGTACACGCTGTTCTACGGCTTGATTACTCCAGACAACGTCTGGCAGTGCTCCGAGTCTCTCTACGGATGCAGGACGCTGGTAAGAAGTGTTCTAGCACTTTCAGAATAGTTTCCTTTGCTACATTTTTCTCTTGATAACTATTTATCAAACTTTTGCGACTTTCGTAGTTTCAGACTATAAATTTCAACTATTGGTGGCTCGGGGACAGCAAACAGTTCTCTAACAACTATATAAAACATTGAATGACAAGAAACATGAGAAACGCGGGTGCGCAATGATGCTTGTAATTTGTCGTTATCTGCAAACATGCCAAGGCGTAATCACATAAAAAATGTATGGCGACGTATGTCACATTCTGTGGCTGAACTTATAGCTTAGTCCGAAGAAATTGATGCAATATTCAGCGATAAAGTTTACTTAATACAATACCTGGTTTAACACCTTTTCCTTGGATTTTTTTTTCTCCTGCAGGAAACGTACAACACAACGGTTATCCTTAAGGATCTCCTTCCGTTCACAAAGTACACGGTCCGGGTGGCGATGAGCAACTTCTACAGCATCGGAATGTCCAGTCCCGGACCAAACGCAATCTTCCAGACTGCGGAAGGAGGTAAGTTTCGTGACGTCTTCCATAGAGGCCCTTCTTACTACTCGCTAAGTACAGCCGATTCCGGAGCCTCAGCTGACTTTCCGTTCATAGTAAGATCACGATTCACCCAGATCATTACCACTTCTGATTATTCTGAGTAGTTAACAACGAGAAAGAGCATGCCGTGTTATTCATCATACCTATAGACAATGTTACTTTCGACACAAGGGTGCAGCCATCTTGGGCTGTTAAACGAATGCTTTCTTATTTTTGTATGTCGTGACATCACATTAAGAAGGCCTTGAAACGTCGAATGTACCAACTCAACCGTTTCGATGTGTGTGTGTCTACCGCAGCACTGTTCGTTTAGTTGTTAAGCATGCAAAACCGCAAAGTTAACAGCCTAATATGGCGGCACCTAGACACATCCGTAAAATGGTCTATAGGCTACAGAACGGCTAGACTTTTAAGCAAGCACATGCTCTCACGTGCAAATGGAGGAACGGTTTAACGGAAGGGGCTTAACGATCGAAGTCAAACCTGTAGTTTTGGTCCAGTTTGTTGCTTGTTTCGAGTCATTAAAGCTCTCGCGACGCCGATGCTTTTCTCTCAGCTCCCAGCGAACCGATCCTGGTCCAAGTGGAAGCCTTGACTCCCACTCGCATAGCGGTCCAGTGGCGTCCTCCGATTAAACCCAACGGTCACCCGCTGTCGTACGAGGTGCGCTGGTACCGCGAGGGCAGCGTCCACAAGTGGCACTCCATGTCCTACCTGACGGGCACGCCCATCGACGACCGCTCGTTGAGCTACAGGATGCTTCTTAAGGACATGGCGCCTGGAACCAAGTACAGCATCCTGGTAAGACAATGGCTCCATCTACGGTACTGTGTTTATGTGCAGCTACACAAACAATGTGGCCCGATTATGTGCAATAAAGCTAGTGATGTTCTAGTGGAGATTACTTAAGAGCCACTTAATCGCTTTTTCGTGTAATTGGAAGGTTGTGCGTTCGGATCCCACCGACGCAAAAACTGAGTTCCCGTCGATTTTGATTGATTTAAATTTACGTCATAACTACTGCGCTACAGTTAAAGACAACAATTAATGTCAGTTGTGCTTTTCCTTGGTCTAACTGTCAGGTGAAATCATTCGGTTCATCGCTTATTGACACTTCGAGGTTAAACAGACAGGAGTGTAAGACGGATTCTTCAAAGCATTTTAAGTGAACGAAAGCAAGGCCTTAGATTGGGGGCCGAGGTTTCGGCAATATGAGTTATGGATGTGAGCACAATGGCAGCACTCCCTCTCGTCCTAAACTCTTGCAAAAATGACAAATTGTCCCCCTTAGCCTATAACTTGTTACGCAATTTAAACGAGGTTTTTAAGAGAGACGAACTTGGACAAGCGGCTGTGACAGAAATGTCGCGTACCACGCAAGAGTGACCGACTGATTCTGTGTGTGCAGTGTGATGTGCTATCTTTCTATCTTTCTCTCTCTCTTTCCTCTCCATCTTTAATCTCCCCCACCCTGTCCCCATGTGTAGGGTAGCAAACCGGTTGTCCCATACTGGTTAACCTCCCTGCCTTTCCTTCTCTATTATTTCTTCCTTCCTAAATGTACGCAAAGACAGACATGGATTTTTACAGCAAAGCTGTAAATGGTTAGGTTCTGGTGGATCGCGTCATGCGACAAACGACACGTAGAACAATAATCTTCGGTGGCGGATATATATCGATCCATGTATAACGTGCTTTGTCACAGGTGCCTCTCAGCCCATCACCACCGCCGATGCCTCTTTCAAAAGTGTCGCGATACTCGGCGGTGGCACTTCTCGCCAATGGTCGTGCCCCCTTGTCTCGTGACGTATGGATCGTGCTAGCGCTGTTATTAGCAATCGCCCTTTGGACCCTCTATGAGACGGACGCGTGTCGTTCGCTCGGAGGAAGAAGATCGACAAATGAAGGGGCTCCAACGCGCACAGAAGCGCGAATGGGTGTTGAATTCTTTTATCGTGCAAGTGCGCGAGCTCGAGCGGACATGGAAAAGAAACAGAAGATCGCCGACAGCGTTCGCCATGAACACTATAGCAGTGCTATAGTCTGCTCGAGATGTAAATATACGCATTATCTCTCTCAACGGGTGTGCTTCATTCTGCAACAAGTGGTGCCGAAACCCGGGACGGGATCGGAACATGAGAGCCTGTTCAGTGAAGCTAGCCAACGGCTCTATCATACGAAGGGCTGTACAGCATCTCTGCCCCATTAAACTTTCGTTGTCAGAGATAACTCGAACTGGGTGCCTTTTCGGGGGCGGAGAATGTTGAAGAATTATTATATCGTACAAAAGCGCGAGCTCGAGCGGACACGGAGAAGAAAAAGAAGATCGTCGACAGCGTTCGCCATGAACACTATGGCAGTGCTACAGTCTGCTTGTGATGTAAATTTAATCATTATCTCTCTCAAATGCTGCGCTTTATTCTACAACAATGGGCACGAATACGACGTGAAGCCACTGCCGCAGAACGTGCAGCCGCATCTTCTGCCGGCGTTTCTGAACGACTATGGTAGCACAAGGTAACGGGACACAAGAACACGGAGACACCCACACAGCGCTACGTGTGCTTCTTCTCCGTGTTCTTGTGTCCCGTTCCCTTGTGCTACCACAGTCGTTCAGAAATGCCGTACCAACAAGCGCGCCTTGCCACTTTTCTGCCGGTGCTTTCACCACAGTTTCGCTGGCTTCCATTTTCTCAGTAGCGGAACGGCTCTGCCTTTTTTTCTTTTTAACTGCAAAGCAATCTGCTTACTGAACATTCCGTCATCCGATAGATGGGATGTGCTGTATTACGATGATTTTATTCTCGTTTTACCGTGCAGGTGAGAGCTTACTCACGGAAAGGTGACATGCACAGTGACAGTGAGTTGCTCTCCGTCACCACCTTCGACTTGCCCGGTAACCTGACGCTGGCTCGCGTGACATCGCGCGAAATGGACCTCACGTGGACAGCACCGAGTGAACCCGTTATACTGAGCCACAGGGTCGAGTACCTCAAGGTATGATTAGTACTTGAATCGCTTACACGTTTGGCTGAGATAGTAAGTTTTGTCTGGAGGTCGATGTATTTGCGCGCACAGTTTACTGACGCTATGAATTACTGGACTTGGACATATTTGTCGAGAGTAATTATTTTTCATGGCGCACATTCGCCCTCTAAAAATAGAAGCAAGGATTTGCAGTCGCAGATGCGCAAACACGTGCGACTATATGTCAAAAGTGCATAAATGCCGCAGTTTCTTCAGGCGAGCTAACGAACATACCTTTAAAAAATCGCTCCAGAAAGTGCATGAGGGAAAAAAGAAAATAAAGTTACGCTGTGGAAATGAACACTTATTGCATAAGCACCGGGCCACACCAGAGGAGAGACAGAAAGACTTTATTGGAGAAAGTTTTTTTGCCGGCGTCTGTATAACCGCTGGCATGCTACTATGTATAGGAATGGGAAATGGGATTAAAACAATCTAGAAGACTTAAACGTTAATACCTGTTAGAAGTAGTTCATAAGCTATACTTGTCACGTATACCAAGAGTGCGCGTGCACTTCCTTCGGGGGCATAAGAAGTGCATGCACATATTCTTTTGACAAGCAGTTGTGAGCGGGCGTTCAAATTTTTTATCTCTCCTTTCTTTCTTTACGAGTTTATAATTCCATGTTTTTAAGTGTACGCATTCTTCTCTTGTCTGTTTCTTTTTCTCCCAACCGCCCTACGACGCATACAGCCGAGCACCTCCGAGTGGCGGTACTTCACGAGCGAAGCGACGCAGGCGAACCGAACGTACATCTACCCTCTGCGCAAGCTCCTGCCCAGGACCCGTTACTCGCTGCGCATGGTGTTGACCTACCGCAGCTCGCTCAACGACAGTTTCCCGTGGCCTCCGATGGGACACTTCGCCTTCCAGACCCTCGCCGACAGCCCCGGCAAGGCGACGCCTCCCGAGGTGTCCCTCCTGGGCAAGGACCTCTTCCAGGTCCGGTGGGGCGATGTGCCCCGCAACGGCGGCGAGCTACTCATCTACGAGTTGCAAGTCAGGTGCGCCGACAATTCACTTGAACTAGCACCTTGTACCGCGAGGATGGAGTTTTGATAGGTGAGAGATTCTTGAGGCGCGTCCCCTATGTCGAAGCGGTAGCTATTCATCAGACGAGTTACCAACTGCGAGTCGCGGAGTCGACATACGGAGAAGGAAAGCACTGTTTTGCCAAGCGGGAACTGCAACAGCTTATGCATGTTTCCAGATTTGTCGTTTGTCTTCTGAATCGTCCCCCCCCCCTTTTTTTTATTACTTAGTTTTACTCTGTGTCTACGCAGCCCCTTTTGAACAAGTATAGGGAAAAATACTGTGATTGCAATGTCATTCCTCAACGCTTTAGTCACACTTTGACAACCTTTCTATATCAACCATTTATTCACGCATGCTCCTTGTGTGCTGGTGCCTGCCGAGTCTCGCTGCAGCTCGCCTAATGTACGACCAACGAGCCAGCACTCTAGAATATTATAACTTACGTGGAGCTCTTATACTAAAATAATAACTTTCCCTGGCAGTTGCACACATCTGTTGCAGAAATTCAATTCTTTTTCATAGTCCACTTAAAGGTTTCATCATAGTTTTTGCTTGATATTTATCAAGGGGTACTTTCTTTTCACGCGACTATAGTGCCGTGAAATTGTGTCAGGGAACAGTTGACGAACTGCGCGTATATCTTTTCCTAGCGGGTTAGACACGCGAGTCAGTGGAGGCTGAAATCAGCCGCGCCTTCAGACGTCGAGGAATGGGGACCCGCTATTTATACCACGTCGAGGTGCGGTCCCAAATAGTCGGCATTGTGATCCTTCGAGCTCACCTGGGAGCGTCGTGAAACTCACGACAGGCTTGTGATCTCTGCATGGCCGCAGGACATCCATGTTATCGTAATTAATACTGCACGATTTCCGAGCATTGATTGCAGAGCATTCGTACTAGCCAGGAATGTTCGTATTTGATATGAATCTTCTTGGGTAATAATGCTACGGTGTGTTGCACTGACCTTTACCTATATTTACTCATTATATATAGCGGGCTCCACTTCTGGACCTTGGTTTCGCCATTTTTATTTTTGTATATCCTTTCACTATATTTTGTCTGTTAGTTTTGTTGCCCCCCTCATCTTCGGACTGCAGTATGTTTTAAATAAATAAATAAATAAATAAATAAATAAATAAATAAATAAATAAATAAATAAATAAATAAATAAATAAATGTCCTCGCGCTAAAGCAACAGAATAACCTTGTTACACTTTGACACGTTTCTAGGACCGTGGACGTCGTTGCTGAGCAACGAACGGAGGACGGCAGCTCTCCGACAGTCCCCAGCCAATCAGCCTGGGTCACGGCTTACAACAGTAGCGTGAACCACTGGATCATTCGGGACCTGCAGGCTCAGCACAAATACGTGTTCCGGGTTCGGGCCCTGAACGAGTACGGTGAAGGAGAGTTCAGCGAACCCAGCGAGCCTTTCGAACTGCCGGAGCCCGGAGGTTTGCTTTACGCCCTGCGCCTCTCTCTCTCTCTCTCTGCGCATGTCAAAGTTCAGCACGCTTCTCACACGCAGACTAACATTTGGCGTTCAAGGTCAGCGCCTCTCACGCGCGCCGCATACGCTCAACTTGTACGGCGTTTGTTATGCCGGTGTCACACGGGTACTTTCGATCGCGATCAGGGCCGATCCGGATTATGCTCGATCAGGATCAGGTGCCGCTACACGGTCTCTTTTAATCGCGATCATGCTCGATCGGTATCAAGACGATCGCGATCAGCGCATCGCGATTTTGCTCCCAGATCGCGATTTGACTGACGTCAGCGCCAAACTCGATCTAGATTAGGCTAGACCGTGTAACAGCGACTATTATTAATCGCGATCACGGCCAATCCGAGTCGGACGTTTTGACCGCGATCAAAAAGTTACTCGCTGCTACGTGGTTCAGACTAATTCAAATCTAGTTTGGCGCAGACGTTAATCAAACCGCGATCACGGAGCCAGATCGCGAACCTCTTGATGCCGATCTGGCATGATCGCGATTAAAAGTGACCGTGTAGCAGCATATGATCCGGAACGAGCATAATCCGGATCTGCCCTGATCGTGATCAAATGTGCCCGTGTGACACAGGTATGAGCTAGCGTTTGTCCTGTTCATGAACGCATTTTCGTAGTGTTTTGTTGCGGTATCAATTATATGGACACACGAGGCTCACTTTTACCGTCGCCGTCATGTTGGGTTCAACAAAATGACAGTTAACGTCGCCATTGGAAAAAGGCTTTTATCATGTCTCAATGGTTCATTTCTGAAAGAGATTTGGCCTCAGGATTCTAGAAAAATAGCTATGCCGATCTTCAGAATGACTAAAATCTGCAAGCCGGTTCGGAGTTTTTGTTGCACGGTTATGCTTCAAAAGATGGTCACCGCATGGGGTGCGTCAGGAAAAAAAATGATTGGGCAACTTTGGGCCATTACGAAATCACCTCTTGAGCCAAAAACATTAGAAATCCGTCCATCGGCCATGGCCGGTAGGTTCCTTTTGATGCGGAGAGCTGTTCATTGCTGGTTGAAGGCTCACAAACATACCTCTTAAGAAAATACAAAAAAAATATGGGCCGAAGACAGTCATGTGCGGGCTGGGTTGACACCCCTGCGTTTGAATATTCTTCTAATTATAGCCTACACGAAATGAAGCGTTGTTCCTCAATTTTTTTTTCACCTTTTTCAGCTGTTATCGACATTGCATACAGCCCTGTCAGAAAGATCATAATCTTCGCATTCCTTGGCATCCTGCTGTTTGCCAGCGTGATCGTGCTGTCTCTGTACATTGGTAAGAACTCGTAGACTCACCTCAGCAGTGTTCCTCATTCACAAAAGTGTTGCGAGTATCACATCTTATTCTCTTCTTCTTCTTTTGTTCAGTTTACAAGAGGAGGCAGAAGGAAAAGAAAGTTCTTCAGGATAACGTTCGTGATCTCCGGCCGGACCTTGAGTTGGCGACGCTCAGCGAACTGCCTCGCAACGGAAATTTCATTCAACAGAACAACGCTCTGTATGCGCTCGGGTAAGACACAGGGAAAGTTACGTTTCATTGCGATAGCTATTATGGGGACTTGCCGTCGACGTTGGCGTTGGTGTGGTGATCCGCACAAGGTCCCGTGCGTGACACGTTTTGCAATCGAGGGAAAGCGTGCTAGAGAACGCGTCCATTATTGTGTGCATGAGTAGCCGATGGGGAAGCGGGGAGAAGTGGTAATTGTGTGGAATGCATCTTGACGATGTAGAGAGCGCGGCATTAAGGTGAAGCGTTCATCCTCTAGTCAGCCCGGTCGGTGGCGGTGGGGTCGTTGCTCTGCCATAACAGGCGGTGCGCGCGCCTTCTGCTGCAAGTAATCTTCAGCGGCTCAAAATGCTGAGCGAACTGAGTTGGCGGCTCGCTTCGATTACGCGGTCCCTGACGACATCACCGGACCTCAGGGCGCTTATGTTGCAGTTCCCTTTATCTTAAAGAAGCGAGAGGCGAGGCGAGGCGAGGCGATGCGTTTTGTTGCTACTTCCGCTAGATCTGTTCATTGCGCCAATGTGCGTTTGCGGTCATCGAATGAGTTGTGTTCGGGTATGTTTGAGCGCGCACGAAGCCGTGCTCCTTAACTTACTTAGCACGCGAACGTTTTTTGCAATCACGTGGGCCGACCAAGCTAAGAATCTTACTTCGTATGGCTGTTCGATACGTTACATCGCTAGGGCTTTGTCTTCCGAGCAAAACTAATGTTTTCTTTACGCTTCACCCCGGCCGCGGCGGCTGCATTTTCGATGGAGGCGAAAATGTTTGAGGCCCGTGTACTTAGATTTAGGTGTACGTTAAAGAACCCCAGTTGGTCGAAATTTCCGGAGCCCTTCACTACGGCGTCTCTCATAATCATATCGTGGTTTTGGGACGTTGAACCCCAGATATTATTATTATTATTTACGCTTCACATTTATGAAACAGATATTACCTACACAAAATTTATTCGAACATTTGATACCGACACTTGACTTTCTTCGTGGGTAAACTTGGAAGACGAGAAGTCTCTCGCGAGATGCCTATCAGCAACGATATGATTTGTCGCGAAAGTTGCGTTTTAGCATTAACTCCATGGTGACGTTAAGCTTATGGCAACCTAGACCAGGCATAGTGTAATGAATTACTTTTTCCTGCCGCACACATTGACCGTGATAGCCTGCTGGTAATAATGTTTAGTTAGATTGTTTAAAAGTATACATCCGTCATCACGGATGCAACACACAAGTCCACGTTGTAACCATACATCTATATACATGCGGTACTGTTTAATAATAACACCGAAGCATCAAAACATAATGTATATTCTTCGCTTAGTGTAGGTTTTACTAACATACTCAACAAGATTTCATTGAAGGTGTTTTTGTCATTAATTGTTTAATATTCAAATAGTTGCTAAGAGTTCCTATTGTATGCTGTTCATTGAGAAAACTCTCAAATGTGGTTCTTCTTTTCTTATCTCCCTAATCTGCAGAGACTTACCTTTAGACGAAGAGCTCGCTTCTGTGCCTCTTATCGAGAGGGATCAGATAATACTTACGAAGTTCCTTGGAAGTGGAGCCTTCGGCGAAGTCTACGAAGGAATTGCCCACAGCCTCGGAGGAGAAGGCATGCCACCAACCAAAGTTGCTGTCAAGGTGCGTGCCGCATACTCCCACATAATTTGTGCTTTAACGTGAGGATATACTCTAGCACAAAGAGAGCGAACAGGTAAGAAAACTACTTACGCTATATTTTCTCTCTCACGCAGAACCTTCGGAAAGGTGCCACAGAGCAGGAAAAGGCCGAATTCTTGAAGGAAGCGAAACTCATGAGGTTTGTTGAATGCGAAAAGCTTTGTTTGAACTTACTACAATCAAGTTATAGCGCATATTTCGGACTTTTTTTTTCTTGCCCGACCAAGTCCTCCAGTTCGTTTTTTTGTTCAGTGGCTCTAGGTTGACTAATCGCAAAACGCGATTCCTTTTCTTCAGCAACTTCAAACACGAACACATCCTGAGGTTACTCGGCATCTCTCTGGACAACAGCCTGCACTTTATTATACTTGAACTCATGGAAGGAGGAGACCTTCTGTCCTACCTTAGAAGCAATCGACCAGTCGCAGTAAGCGCCATAATATTGTCACTCCTGCAATGTTTGTCTTTGATTAGTTCGTATGAATAATATTTTATGTTTACTTTAGAATTCACGCCAGCCAATATTTGCTGATGTATAACAGAACACTTGCTGTTATTCTTAACATTGTTTTTCTCCGTATTAATTTAGGGAGAGAGGTCGCCCCTGACATTAAACGACCTTCTCAGCATATGCGTCGATGTGGCCAAGGGCTGCAAATACCTCGAAGACATGCACTTCGTGCACAGGTGAGTTTTTTTGCGGGACTTTTTATGGCGATTCAACACGTGGTTTGACTAGCCTTTGTTGGACTTTCGGGACATGTCTCTGTGGGAATCAATTAAGACGCTGCTGCCAACACCGTTTCCTTTGCTCTGCAAGGTTACTAGCGGTTGCTAATGAAAGTACGGCAGAGAAATTTAGCACATATCAGAGATTAAAGTATATCTGCTAAACATTAGGGACGTTATCAGCGCTGTTCATTCCAACTTGAATGTGTTATGCACACGCGTAGTTATCGCATTTTTTCGGACGGAATCGAAGGGATGTGCTTGAACGAAAAGCCAAAATGTGCACTGCGGTAAGTGGCCCAAAATAAATGAGCCATCAGTATGCCACATGACCAGAACAACATGCAGCCGGTGATTGGAGGTGCCTTGAATTTGCGAAAGCCCCCCCCCCCCCACCCATTTTCTACTTTCGTAAGCAAGTTCAAGGAGGTGGGTACGAGAACACCCAGTTCTTCACCCTCTGCCGTACGGTACGATACATAGTTACGTTGGTGGGGGTATTAGTTGAAACGAATCATCAGAAATTATGCGGTCATGTTCCCGTCGGGCCTACCTCCCATCATTTGCAGGTTTAATGTGTATAACATGGTGGTTCTGTCGTTGTACAACCGATGCGAATCCAGCAGTAAAGAGAGCTTTGATGAACAACGCGGCCGTTGGACGTCGCAGGGATCTTGCGGCGAGGAACTGTCTCGTGTCGAGCACGGACCCCGCCCAGCGCGTGGTGAAGATCGGCGACTTCGGGCTGGCGCGAGACATCTACAAGCACGACTACTACCGCAAGGAGGGCGAGGGACTGCTGCCCGTGCGATGGATGCCGCCGGAGTCACTCGTAGACGGCGTCTTCACCAACCACTCGGACGTCTGGTCAGTGCCGGAACTTAGCACTACAGCGCAACAATACTATCTCGATTATATTGTATACACTCCAAGCTCTTGGTATATTTTAGGCAAACAGGTATTAGTGAACACCTTGTAATTTTGCCAAGGAACTTATATAGACCGGACAAAAAGCACTTGCTGAGACAAATATTGGTAACACATCTTCCTTTAGGGTTCAAGGCGTCAGGAGCATTTTTATATTCTTTCGCAATACACAGAAAATGTACTCAGAAGCTGTTACCTCGAAACACGAAAACAGGAGTGATATTTGGAGGGACAATGGTAACGGGCTGACGATAGACGGATGACAATACATTAGAATCAAGAAGCATATAATAGACCGATCTCACCAGACCATCTGCGCATGCGCGAGTTTCCGACAGTGGCACTGCCGCCATCTTAGTTGTAGTTCTCGGAGCGCTGCTGGTGCGGCTGCTTGCTGCGTGCTTCAGGTATATTGCCGTTTTGCACCAATCCTCGACACGCAAGATGATTGAACGCGGTGGAAAACTGTGTCTGCACCTCCAATGTATGTTATTTTATTTCAGGTTAAACTGCATCCTAGCGCTAAAATAAAAAAAAGAACAGTTGATAGTGCTTACATGTGACGAGGTCGTCTCGTTGGGTTGATGAGCTTGGGTCGTTTTGCTGAATAAATATTAGTAATAAAAAAAAGAAATCACGTTCCCGTCGTAATGAGAGCAAATATCTTCTTCAGTGAACGCAAGACACGCAAGCGACACAAGCTACAGTATCCGGGAAAAAAGACTTGCCTAAACTGTGTAGAACTCTCCGCTACACGACAACAGGAGAAAAAAAAAAGCCGAAGGGACGAAAAACAGAAGCTTATTGCGCTTTTTTTTTTGTCGAGGCGACTGTTTTCATGTAGACTGTGTTGTCAACGCAAGACTTCGATCACAGTAATAAGTTAAACGTGAATGAAAAAAACTGTCGCCGTGAACCAGGTTAGAGGCGCGTCCGCTGAACGGTGACTGGCCGCTCATGCCGTTTGCCAAAGGTTAACATCACAAAAATCTCGTGAATGGCATAATATTTCCTGCTGTACAAGGAATGGATGAGTCAGTAAGAGATTTTGGCGACACACGCAATGCGGCGGACAAGCAGTAGCTCGCTCCGGCTGGCGGCGGAGGCCTCAGCCGGTGGCTCGGCGCCGGTATCGTCGCTAGGCCTACCGCTTCGAAACGACAGTGTACGGTTAATAGCCCACGCTCATAAAGAAGTTCAGCTTTGATACCGCTGTTGCCCGCTTTATGATGCGTTCACAATAATATCGCATATTGAAAGGAATAGGGAAATCCCGGCGGCGGAGTTGGGTGCGATGCCGGCATGGCCGAGTTTTCGCCGTGCGCTCCACGGCGCGAGCTGTACACAGCATGCAGTTATAATCTTGGTCTCGTTCATGCTAGACGCTTGACAGTCGTCATCGCATTTGGTGAGAGGTCGGTTTAGGTCTCCCTATATATTAAAGCGATCTCTGTTGAGCCCGGAAAGGACGTTGTATCCAATCTGTCGCCGCTGGCGGCGATCGCCCAGGCAAGGGGATCGAGCTCGCGTTATATGAACTTTTGCTGTCGCCGATCGGTCCATCGTTCGCGCAGCAAGGTTGTTATGACGCAATAGGGCACTGAAAAACCACGATGCATCATGCACAGGGAGTTCACAAACACGTTGAACAAGAAAGTGCGCGGTAGTTGCGTCTCTGTCCGACTTCGTTGCCTGTCGCACACATTCCTGTCGGAACTTGAAATCCCTCGAGAACACGTAAAATCCGAGTCCTTTTGCTTCAAGCTCCTGTTGTAGCATCCCAGCACACAGCACGTCAACCCAACCATCGCAAATCATCCAAATAAGGCCGCTAATGCAGCTCGCCAAAGCACCAGCTGTAGGCAGCTGAACGTACCGAGTACTACAAGTACCGGCATGCACTGCGGCAGCGGTGGCGTAGCGCAACTCGCGGTGAGATCGGTCTATTAAGAACGTTCTTTCTGGAGGTAAACGAAGAAAGCGAGAAGGCTTGTCTTTTTTTGTATCTAATTTCAGATCCTTCTTTGATTTTGCCGAACCGTTTCACAAGTTCAGTACTTTAGCTGTCGTAAGAACCGTTGCCAACGCTCATCCATATACTCGGAGCATTTGTTGCAGCGCTGATCGTATGTCTTTTTATTTGATGTCAATTTTTTATGTCTACTCTACGCAGGGCATTTGGTGTTCTCTTATGGGAAGTCATGACGATGGGCCAGCAGCCTTATCCGGCTAGAAATAATCTCGAAGTCCTCCACTACGTCCGCGAAGGAGGGCGTCTTGACAATCCAGACAACTGCCCCGATGACCTGTAAGTATCTGGAGTATGCTGCATTTCACTTCGAATCTATCTGGAATTACATGTATGATAAAAAGAAATCGTAGACTGCTCGCAACTGCCTATGTTCTCGCACTGTTAAACGTAACGTGATTCTTGTTTTGCTTATAAGAGCCAGCGGAGAATAGTATAATCAAAGCGAACAGATCTACGTATAATTAAAGAGGTAATTTTAACGCTAAATATATTATTTGAAATATTGCGTCTACAGCATGTAAAACATGTACAGCAACGAAGCAGGTGCAGAGGAATCCCACTGGTTCCTTTCGAAAGGTGCAGCCTACTTCTGTCAACTTTCAGATATACCACGAAAAGATGCACTCAAGATATCTCACTTAGGATTCGTTGAATTTGTGGTTTCAAGTCGCAGTGAGGATGCAAATTTCATCTGTTCTTCCTTGTTATTTGCAGCCACGAACTCATGCTTAGGTGCTGGTCATACAATCCGGAAGAAAGACCCGATTTCGCGTTTTGCTTGGATACCTTGGAGTTTCTGCGAGAGAAATACCAGGCTCTCGCGAGCATCGCTACGGCTGTCCACAATCACAACTATATTGGACAGTCCTTCACAGGTGAGTGTTTTTCTCTAATTCCACGTCCAATATTTATAAGCAGCACCTATTTATAAGCGTAGTGTATAAATATGAGATAATGGTTCTTTGCTATTGCATTTCTTTAAAAATTCAGCATCACGGATGAGCTCTAATCGCCTTTCTTCCAGTAAGTCCACGTTTTTCCCGCAGCCATCTGTTAAGCAATAATAAAGCCTTGAATCTGCATCACCTAAAGATGACAGGCCTATTTTTCGCTCCATTTGAATGATGAGGCCGTCGAGCTTTTTTTCTTTTCTACCTACAGCGTATTGCTGCCTCTTTCATTTTGTAACACGTAGTCCGCTGTTAAAAAGAATGCGTAGGCGCATAGCCCACTCTCCGAAGACACTTCATCGACATTTACTCAGAAGAAGCAGTATAGGCTCAATGCACAGGCGCGAAGAGAAGCGCCACCTACCACAAGTCGACCTATCTACAAAAGCTGTGTGGTTTCGTAAATGGGACTTCTAGAGCTTCGTTTATTTCTCAATGTTGCGTGTTTTCTTTAAAGCTGAATGAGCACGGTTTATTCTTCTACGTTGTCTTTTTTTGTATATACCCACTGTTCACTCAATCTTCCCTCAAAACAAGGAAAATGCACCATGGTAGCACACAAAAAAAAAAAATGGTGCACTTGTCACAAACGGAATTCGCACATTAGGGCACTGTCAATGGCTTGAATGCTTCATGAGTGCGCACTACTGCACATTAAGAAAAGTACTCGCACCGAACGGCAATTTCCAAGTATTCGCGTTGATCATTAGCGGTGCCTACGTTAGGAACCTTCAAACTTGCACCAACGCTAAAACAACGTCGTCCGAAAAATCAGCGTATTTCAGTAAACGAGGCTCGCAACGTCGGGTATTGTGTGGAGATCTGTGGCCCCTCACTGTTAACAAAGCACTCAAGTACATTTCGTAGATAGGCGGTATGGGAGGAGAAGAGGATAGGCGTTGATACCCGAGCCAGCATTACCATAATTTGTAATCACTGAGTTATTATGTACCCCTTTAACGTAGTGATAAACTCGACGCTTGTTCTAAGGAAAGCCCGAATTTTTCGTGCTATGTACGCATATATCAGCGCAATTACTTGCCAGCTATTGACTGAACTGAGGCTCGAGTCGTAGTTTCGATATCAGTGGTCCGTGCTTCAGAAAAAAAAAAAGAATTATAATGTTAGAAGCATTTGGTGTCAGTACTTCTTCGAGCACTGCTAGCAAATTCACGAAATGGTTTCCCGCTGACGAGCACATACCTCTAGCGAAGCACCAGAGCACCGGAGTTGGGGAATTCTGGAGCACCTGCTGACGGGATGTGATGCGCCTTTTCCCAAAACCGAAAGGGGCAGAATGCGGGATCCACTTGGTGTGGGGCTCGAAAATTGCCAATGCCTACCCCACGTAGTGCCTTCCTTGCCCAAATTTGCAAAATTCTGCATCTATTGTTGTTCGCTTAGGTATGCAACGCCCAAAAACGTATTTGGCACATAAATGCTTATTTGCGTGTTATTATGTATTGCGCCCACATTAGGTATAACAAAATAGAGGCTACATGCCTCACACTCCTGTGAATCACGCGTTACTTGATGTACCAGAGCTTATGTATTGAAATGTGCCATATTTGTTCTAAGAGGTAAACCAATTGAGACACAGCTCTCGTTCTTTTCGGGCCAGGTTTGTTCAGCACACCTGGCCGCGTAACCTATTAACACCATATTAATACTCTGTTGAAGCCATCCTTACAGGAGCGCCTTATACTTGCCCGTGTATGGTCTTAAAATCTGCTATTTTTATCCTGTTACGTCCAAATGTGACACGTTGTGTATTGTCAAGTGCGTTCCTTCGAGTGAACGTCTCGTGTGTGTGTCTCCCGCCGCAGTTGTAGGTGGCATTGACAATTTGGGTTACCAGGGAGAACGTTACCCACCACCGGTCAGGTCACCGCAACCAGGTAGCGCTTTGCTTCGGATTCCCGCACTGCTGCACATGCTGCACACGTCACGCACAAAACCGCGTGCATGCCGCACCTCCCGCACACCCGCATGATGCCGATGACGATCGGGCTGTTGCTGCTGCTGCCGCCACCGCACCTTGCACTGTACTTCTGCACCTTTTTCTTCGTGCATGTCTTCAATCTGTATCATCTGCACAATGTTTTTGTCCTGGCTTAAAGGGACACTAAAGACATAAAAATCGTATCATCATGCACTGGTATTAGTACATTGCAATGCCACAATATCGGAAGCCCCACTGTTGCATTGAAGAAGTGCTTAGGAATTCAGGCAACCCCCCAAACAAGAAAAAGGAAATAAAGCATGTGGTGACGCTGCCCTGAAGTTCCCGCACCAGCTAGCCATGACGTCATAGAACTTGACGTCGTATACTGAGGCCTCCGTGATTCTCTACCACAAAATAGGGATCACATTGTTGACGTCGTATACCGAGGCCTCCGTGATTCTCTAACACCAAATAGGGATCACATTGTGTTCAAAGGGTGCCAGATATTCACCATGATAAGAGTGAGAAGCTTTTGCTGAGCCAATGTGGCCAAAGTACGAAAGATGCATTGAAATACGAAATTTCACATTGACGTATTATTGTTGGAATTTCAGCGCAAAATTAAAAAAAGGAAGCGTTGCGTATTTTTGAAGCCTGTCGCTTCAGTGTCCCTTTAAGACAGTTGAAATGTGTGGCGTTTAATCGAAACCTCAGAAACCGTAAGTTGATTGTAGGTGAGTTTCAAGACATGTAAGTGCTGCTGTGAAGGCTGTCGGAACATTTAGTTTCTCGAATATCGCAACTACAGCTACAGAGTATGCATATTTCTGTAGCGAAGTGCTTGAATGAATCGTAAGGTTCAGTAATTTTGTCTGAATGCTTCATTTGTTCTGTTCAGTGCTTGCTTGAAACAGTGTGTTCACAAAGATTGCGTTGAACGAAGGGTAAGCATTGATGCATGAATTCTGCTATAACTAGGATGCTGACAACTATTTCAAGCTGTTTTGAATAAGCTAGTAAAGTGCCACATGCAGCCAGTAATAAACATGTGGTAGGTTTAGAAGTGTTTCTGCTTAATTGAACATATTTTCGTTTTAAAGTTTAAATCACGTATACATGTAAAACGCATGCCTGCATGATATTCAGAAAAATTTGGCATGTTGTGCTGGTCATGATTTGCTTACAACTGAAGTGTGGTCTAATGTTTTACTCTTTTTTTTCATCGCAAACGCTTATCGCTTAACGCATTTAGGTGATGGATAGATGGTGGTGGAGCTTAAGAGAGCGCTTTTTTTATATATTCGTTTTCTGCCAACTGTGTGTTTGTTCTACAGAGTTATGCAAGTCGAGTCTTACTGTTCGTTTAAACTCCGAGATGAATAATTCATTGTTCCCACAAATGCGATTTAAGGATACTAAGAAAATGTCGGTCGTTGTTGTGTTAAGCAAAAGAAAGAAAAGATAAAGCAGATTCTACGATTTTGTATTAGGACGTTTGCAATATAAGCAGTTGGGAAGAGGAATAATGACCTTCTTGCATTCCTTAAGAAGGAACTTGCATGCTCATTGTTTAACTATATATATATATATATATATATATATATATATTGTAATTACAGGTACATAACCACCGAGTTCACGTAGTCGCGCCAATAAAATTATCGTGCAACGAAAACTGTGCCTTTGCTCGCAACATTTTTTTTTTCTTTAAGACTGCTGATGATTGGAAAATCGTTGCCAGAGTAACTCAAGCTTATCGACACTTCCGAGGAAGTCACGACAAAGTGAATCGTAAACTTCTCAACTCCACGCATCCTGAAGTTCAGCGCGCAGTTAAGCTAATGTCTTGCGCTGTATTCAAGAGAGTCTTCGCACTGCCTTTCTTTCATCAGGTCCTAGCAAAGTTCTGAGCACTCCGGAGCAGAATTCGCTGCTTATGGCTCAAGAATCGGACTGCTTGAGCATTTCCAGCGATCCAGCGACAACACAGGTGAGCTGTTTTCTTTCAACGACTGGAAGTGGAGATTGTTTTCAATACTCCCCCAGACAGTTTCAATATGGCGCAGTGTTTCTATGCTGCAGCATATGTCTTAAAAATAGGTAATCTACACCAACACGAAAGTGTTTTATGCCAGGGTCCACCAAGACATCACTGACGTATTTCCGTCACGGATAAGATGTTGCAAAATGCAAAATAACGAACGACAACGAAAAATTAGAGAGGAGGTTCCGTCGCCGGGAATCGAACTCACGATCTCTCGGTTCACGACCATAGGCACCGGCACTCTACCCACTACGTATATATTCAATGTACAAATTTTGGTATTGCCACACTGAGAGTTGTTGCATTGCGACATAATGATGCATTGGCTAGCAACGTTTTGGCGACCTTTGCGACAGACGCTAAAGAAAGTGCTCCCAGAAAAAAAAAAAGTTAATTTTATCGACAACGCCGTCATGCCTGAAATTACTGGTACACGGCTTCAGAATGCTTTCTTTCGTACCATGATGCCACGAGAATGTCGATGAATCATGTCCGGTACTTGAGATCAGCTTCGGTATCGAAGCATTTCCGAACTCACTAACCATCGCGGCCGTTTTCTGTCCCTTAGCTGCGTATCCTTTTGCTTTTTTGAGGACTACGGGCCTGTGGGAACGTCTTTGACTATCGTAAAGTGCGACAGCCACCTACGCGTCGGCGCATTTGTTGATCATTTTCTATCTTTCCTTTCGCTCCCCTCTCTCTCTATCACTCCTTTTTCTGCTCCACTTTCCCATTACCACAGCGCAGGGTAGTGAACCGGGGATGCGTCTGGTTAACCTCCCTGCCTTCTCTCTTGTCTTCTTCCTTCCTTGTAGATCTATACTATGTGATTGTGCATTGATACGCCTGCTCTATGGTAATGCACTTGAGATCAATGGCCTGTACGTGAATTCCGTTGAACTTCGTCATATAGGGCGCTGAGTGTCTGCTGCTGACATTGAGCTTATTGCTCGCGCCTATGGCATGTGTAATCACAGAATGGTATGTTTTCTTTCTCATTGCAAGCAGTTGCCACTGCTGCAACACAGTCGGTACGACGCATCGCCCTTAACGCCGACCGACATGAACGACAATGCGACGCGGTACCTGCAGCTGCTTTGCGACAACGAACCCGCGGTTGACGCCGACGGTTACGAGGTCCCGCTGCCGCCACCGCCAAACCACGTCCAGTCTTTTCGGCAAGCCGGAGGCGGCGTGGAAACGTCTTCTCTGAGGGTCACGTCAAAGCCGAGGGCTCCTCTTCCTATCGCGGCCACGCGGTCTTCGCGCCTGAAGGCAACACCGCCTCCGGCGCTCTCTTTTCCCAGCATGTCGCCGCCGGCAGTTCCGCGAGCGAACCACATGACCGCCGGCAAGGAACAGAGCCGGAGTAGGGAGTCGCTGCTGAACGGCGACCAACGCCACAGCGAGGGCGACGGCAGCAACGACTGCGGTCGGAGGTCACCCACCGTCACGTCGGCGCTTCTCAAGTCGCCCAAGAGCAGCTGCTCCGAGTCGGACTCGGTGGAAGGCGGGACGGCCCCGACGTACGACCCGATCGAGACCCTCAAAGAGATCTTCGCGCGCGGCGGCGGTCGAGGAAGGGAGACGGCGGATGCCCAGGGTTGGTCGCTGTCCACGTCTTCCACGGCGCCGTGTACGCCTTGTACGACGAGCGGGGACGACTCCGCTCCGGCGAGCCACCGCAACAGCGGCAGTGGAATCTCGTCGCTTTCGGCCACGTCGGCCATGGAGTTGGACTACATGCCTAAGTCGTCGTGGTGCTGAGAACCGGTGTGTGTGTGTGTGTGTGAGTGAGTGCGCGAAGTGAACTTCGAGCGCGAAGCTGTGGCAGACTTGAGTGGCCAGGCTGAATCACGGTGGGACCTGGGAGCACGTGTCTTTGTGGTACGTCTTATCGCCAGGACTGAAAGGGACAAATCAGTGCAGTGTTTTAAGCCTACCACGGCGAAAAGGTGGCAAAAACAACTATTTTTTTTATTTCTCTGTTTATTTTGGGAGTCGTCTTGTGGACTTGGAGACAGGTGCATTTAGCACTTGCACAACAACGATTTCTATCACTGTTAGATGTCAAATACAATGGGCGATTGCCTTGTGGGACTGAAGTGAATGGACAGAATTTTAGATAAGTTGCAACGACGCAGTTCAAAGAAACTCTTCTCATTTACAGGGACCGAACATAGCATGAGCATGTCCAACATGGATGCAGGGAGGTGTCCATTATGAGCGGACCAATTCCGGTTAGTTTTTGATATCGGTGACTTCTACTGTGTTCAGTCATAAGGAATATAGTTTCCTTCCAGCGCCACACGATGCAGAGAGTCTTGATGGGCGATGAAAAGTCAGCTGCATTTGAATTCTTCATTGCTGAAACCTCTTGTCACCAAATGTTGCCAACATTTGTCGGTGCATATTCAGTGAAAGCCAAAAGCAGAGCGTCTACGTCAAAGTGACACGAACGGACACAAAAGGTACCGCGTTATGAACCACGTGTACTTGTTTTTTAAGCATGAAATGCTTTTAGCTCCCGTCGCCGGCGGCCTTAAAGTGACCTTAACTAAATGTCATCGCCGTTATCTGGGCACTGACACGAGAATATACGGGGTCTTAAAACGAGAAATCCGGGTACTCTAATGAGATCATCCGGGCATCGCTGCGAGAACGGTACGAGACATCCGAGCAATCAGCCAAAAAGTTTTTAAAATGCTTACGTTTACTCTACCTCTGTACGGGGCACTCTCGTATGGCGACGTCGTCTTGTTTCGGTCACAGTTTTGACTATAAATCTTTGTTTGTCATGCCAAAGTCAGATACGTATATAGGAAACCTATGGTGCTTGGTAAACTCCTAAGAGTCTTGCCTGTGTACAAATATATATTTAATATGCCTTTGCTCTCGCCACTCTAAGGGCACATACGTGTATCATATCTTTTCAATCACAACATTGTCATCCTTTACCTGGTAGTTGTTTTACGTTTTCTGTGCGGCACCCCGTCTATCAGGGGTGTGCTTCAGCGGTGGTCTTGGGGGAATGTACGTTTTATGTAAATAATATAGATCTGAAAATATATATGTGATGCTTAAAATCAAACTAGATATACCAACAAATGAATTTCATCTGTGTGTGTGTGTGTGTGTACATACGTATGTTCTGTAAATTGTCTCTTTTAGCTGTATAGAAACCTCGCATGCATCTATGTCTTCTGAAGCCGCTGAGTTATACTATAGGTCACATTGTTTGCAAGCGTGACGATATTTTAGCCGCACAAATTTATTTGACCAACTTCGCGTAATTACAGGCCCAGTGTAGGAGCCTAAGGTTACTAAAATTGTAGGCGTCGAATATGGCGCTGTTTTATTGTTTGTTCCAGTTCCTAAATTAAAGAGGTCCCAACAAGCCTTACGTTGTTGGTATTTGACTTGCCTAATATGGCGGTTGCATGCAATGAAGAATGAATGAATCATATTGGTGAAATATGTCTTTCTTGGTGAAAGCGCAGCCCGCTTATGAAGCTCCTGGGTGTTTCAGGCCTTATGTAGACTACATTTATCTATGGACAGCGAACTCATTAACATGCGGTTGTGATTTACGGATTAGTAAAATGAACACATCGGTGAAGTAATTGTTGCCCCAAGCTGCACCTTGTCCAACCAAGCAGGCATTCTTTACTTTTGGCTGCTGCCTGGATTCAAATTTTTCTTTAAAATTTATTTGAACTGAAACGCACCGAAGAATGTACTTGAAAATTATATTGGGACACAGTGTTAGAATCAAGCTCGGAGATCACGAAAATTGCTCGAATGGTACAACACGGAGTCGAAATTTAGTGCTTAGAAGCAGCTGCCATCGCCCAGAACTTCACGAAGTAAGCGTACTTGAAGACTCCTTGAAGACGTGCTTGAAGAACTCCGGGCAAGTGACGCTGCCAATGATGGCTCGACGAGAGGAAGCAACGAAACGTGCAGTCGCGACCGCATTCCGCGCCGCCGTGTTGACAAAGAACTTCGGTGCATCGTCCGAACGGCGTTGTTGTTCGACGAATTTTCGCGAAGTCTCATTCTTGGAAGTTGCGAAAAGCGTGCGCCTGCATTCTTTTCGAGAGGCATGCTTCGAACAAGCAACGTTCGAGAGAAGTGGACTGCGCACGGCTAGAGTCTGAGAATGACTCTTTGATTGCATGACTGTGACCCAAGCACTACTGAGTGGGATGTTGAACGCCACAAAGACGTGCTTGCGTTCCGTTGAAGAAGTAACTCCGCGTATCTGACCGCGCTGGTATAATGACGGCGCAACATGTTTAGAAACCATCGTCACGTTAAACATGCTGTCCCGAGCAGCAACGGTGGTGTTACTCGCCAGCAGCCTATTACTGCGGCAAATCCGTCAGGCAGGCTCGGTTCGTACCTCGGAGTGCCGTTCATTTCATACGTCCATTCAAGTTCCCACTTCTGTCACGTTTTCTGTCGCGCGCCAAGGATTTCCAACGCATCGTCGATACACGGTCACGGAGCTGAAATATAACCTTTCACACCGCGGCAAAAAATGAGGTGGCGAGCATTTGGCACTTCCCATGATTTGGGCAAGTATTTTGCTCTGACATACATTTCTGTTCAGCTCATTTCGTATGCCCCGGTTTAAGCAGCACGGGGCAAGCGTCCGCACGTCGTATCTTTCCTTATGCTAGCAGACGGGTTGAACTTAGGTTGAACCTCCTCCGGCAGCCATCTTGAACCGCAGAGCGCGCCACGCATTGCGAATGGTACGACGGCAAACGCTTATCGCATACCTCGCACTTTACTTTCACTGTTCGCTAGGCCGTGCGTTCTGGCGCTGCTGCCGACTCGGTGAAAGTTTCAGCGGTTTCAGCACGAGGCGCATACGCATGCGCTGAATTGTAACTCGCTCTTGCATTCAGTTTGCTCCAGTTGATCGTGGTGTGGGCACTGTATCGTCGACGCAGCTATGAAACAGCACGACGTTTGGCAGCCAGTCTTCGTCAGCCAACTCTCAGTGAAGGCCCGTTTCCATCGTATTTTATTCGTTCTCCCGTCCCTCCGAAAGTTGGCTCACCGCGTGACCTCTGAAAGAAAGCATACTTGGCCCAGACTGTTCTGTCGCTGGGTAAGTTTACATCGATACAGAGTTCCTGTGCTTTGTCTTGCTTCTGCAGAGATTTGCTCCCACATTGACTTCATCGAGTTTATAAGAGTGTATGTATCTTAGAAGGATTGATTGTTGGGCGAGTTGGTAATTCATGATGAAAGCAAATAGCGCGAAAAAACGTAAGACAAGACGAAGAAGGCTACAGCACAATCGCATTTTCTAACAACTGAACTTTTATTAGAAAGACGAAAATATATAGGAAGCCCAAACCCCATGTTCACCACGAGCACAACCAAAAACCTTAGATGTGCGCATCCAGGTACGTTATCTCTGCCTTATTTAACGCAAGGGAAGGCTTTGCCACACAGTCATCTCCAGCTTTCAAAATGAAAAAAAGCCTCAACGAGCTCACGTGCCGCCTCGTCCCTATGACGTGCGAGCACTTTCGCATCAGACAAGCGAGGAGTACACCTACACTCACGGCAGTGCAGGGTCAAATTAGACGACGGCTGCCCATTCAAAGATCGACGGTGATCTTGCAGGCGCGCATTCAGACAGCGGCCTGTTTGTACTATATAGTATTTACCGCACGTGAAAGGCACCTGATATACACGTCCCTTGCCACAAACCGAAGAACTGTCCCTGTGTTTCACCTTACACTCATGCCATTTCTGCGCAGTCCCATCCACGTTTTTTTTTCAACAGCGGCGCATACTCTACCAAGCTTATGGTATGCGCTTGTGCTGTAGCCTTCTTGTCTTACGTTTTTTCGCGCTATTTGCTTTCATAGTGTATGTATAACACGGATGTACAGCGCATGCTCCAACCTACCGTGACATAATAATTCCGTTGATTCCAGGTGCATTTAAGGGGCTCCTAAAACAACCTCCGAAAATACGAGCGCGTTATTCTCCCCTGGCATTAACGACTTTTTTGGCACAATTCGTGACGCCAGCAGTCTGTTCACGTGATGTCATGAGGGAATAACCTCTCGATTGGTCCGTATATGAAAGATGTCAATTGTGAATTGTCTCCTATGTGTACCTTGCTTTGCTACACCCGCCACGGTGGTCTAGTGGTTATGGTGCTCGACTGCTGACCCGAAGGTTGCGGGATCGAATCCCGGCCACGGCGGCCGCATTTTCGATGGAGGCGAAAATGCTTGAGGCCCGTGTACTTAGATTTAGGGGCACGTTAAAGAACACCAGATGTTGAACATTTCCGGAGCCCTTCACTACGGCGTCTCTGATAATCAAATCGCGGTTTTGGGTCGTTAAACCCCAGCAATTACGAATTTGCTTCGCTACGCAGTTGTACGCTCACTCAAGCTTTGTCTCTCAAGAATATCGTGCGCGATGAACTGATTTCCCTTCGCTTTGCGCGTTTTCTATTGTGCAGCGGAGATAACAGCGTGTAAGTGAAAAGCGCGAAATCCTGATGGGCTCAACGCATTTAGTGCTGACATTGTCCGCGAGTTTTTATCAAGAAAAAAGTGGCGAGAAGGAGATAGCGCCTGTAGGAAAGGTAGTGAAGGCGAGAAAGAAGTAGCTCTTTCGTCTTTGAACTCGGTGTGGTTAAGGGCTCTTTACCATCTAGGAAGAAAAAAAAAAAACTAGATACCGTATTTACTCGAATCTAGGCCGGCCCCGATTCTAAGCCGACCCCCGAAATTCGCAAGGCCAGAAAAAAAAACTTAATCATTGTACTCGAATCTAAGCCAACACCACCCCCCCCCCCCCCATCTCCCCCGCTTTCGCACATCGTTTTTTTCGAAAAAAACATCGGCTAAGATTCGAATAAATACGGTAAGTCTAGTGATTAAAAATAGCCCCCCCCCCTCTTTTTTTTTAAATAAATGTGTTTAAGGAGAGGTTGGTGCCTATACATGGCTCCGGCTACTCCTCTTCCCTTACTTATTAATTTGCGTCACGAATTTACAAATAAAAGCTTAATACGTGCAGACGTGTATGGGTGGCAGAGTGCCTGCTTAGGAAAGGGCTTTGTTCTCGCGTTCAATCCTCGAACAAGGACGAACTTATTCAGGTGCGAAGGCATTTCTACCTACGTTTGCATTCATTTGATTCGTAGTTGCGTGGTACTTTTGGACGAACGACAATGTTTTGCTTCGTCAAAATTTCCTTCATCTCGCAGATCTCAGCACAACTGAATCCGTGTCAACGAAATGCGTTTTGTTATGCTAGAAATGTTCGCAAGAGAAAATCCTTGCCAATTTTCGTGGTAGACATATCATTAGAGAGGGCGGAAGAAGAATGGAAAAGGGCACTTAGGAACAAAACGCTTTGTGAATATGCGTTTTCCTAAAGTGGTTGCTTGGGCGTGTTGGTACGACATATTGGAGGGAAACAGCTCGAAAGACGAAAGACCAGGCAGAGAAAGACACATACAACAGCGCTGTTGTATGTGTCTGTAAGTCAGCGCTGTCGTGTGTGTCTTTCTATGCCTGGTCTTTCGTCTTTCGCGCTGTTTCCCTCCAATATGCGTTTTGATTTTTTTTTATATTTCTCTTATCTGTACGAATCGCTGTGAATCGCTCTGAGTATGTCTCCTGTAGTTTCTGTCGCGATCATGTCCTGACTTTTTCTTGAAGCAAGAAAGAGGTAGTGCTGTCTTCAGGAACCAGTAAAATTAAACGAAAAAAAAAACATAAATAATGTTGGCTGGGTGATTATTTCGAGTTGACAGTGAGAAAAGAAGAAAAAAAAAACACACGGTAGCAAACTGTAATAAAAAGAAATGCTACGGAAATCACTTATGGAGAAACGTTTATTAGGATCTGTATGTACGTTTCATGACGCTGCATTATAAAACGGGGCCAGGTTCCTGGAAGGAGAAAAAATATGCGATAATGAAACGTCTGCAGGCGCACCAAGTAGCGGGCATTTCGCTCAATGCACACGCGCGCAAAGATATGGATATCCACGACACCAATGTGTGATATGCTGGCAACCGTTGATTTTAATCAAGCTGGGGAGTCAGTCTTTCGTTCTGGTGCAATTTCTCGCCTGTGCGCATGAAAGTTTATTCCCGTTCGTTTTTCTACGAGTAATACAAACAGAGCTGAAATGAAAAAAAAAGTATAACACGTGGCTCACGGATTACCCGTGGGTGAATAGATGGTTTCTGGAAAGTCTTAGGACCCTGAATTAGGCGTGGCGTCAAAAATAAGAACGACAAAAAAAAAAAGCTTCGAAATGTGTCGAATATTCAATGTATATGTATATATCGTAAAACTGAATGTTTTAGATATGCGAATTAATAGAGGCTGTCCATTAATGAGAGCCTGCAACATTAGACAACGGACGGTTACAGCATGAAGGGATTAAAGTTTGAACGAAATCAGCACAAGTAACACAATGATTCGAGCGTTCATAAATATACAGGTGATTAGGTTCCTGATCCTCGCTCATCTGTCCGCCCAAATAAAATTAGCACAACACTTAGACTTTCAGAAACCTATACAGAGCGGGTTGGCTTTGTGAGTGACGATCTACGGCGGAGAAAATTATTCACTAATGGAGAAACCTTAGTGAATGAGTGAGCATACGCAGTGTTTCACGAAATACGGCCGGGATGTTTTGCTCCCATTCGAATGCGGCCACCGTGGCCGGGAATCAAAACCGCGTCTTCGAGCTTAGAAGCGCATCATTGCATATATAGCTGCTAAGTAAAAGTTTCCCGAAACATCGTAACCCATTCAAACAAACTCCGCGGCGATCAAGAGCATACGCTCAGCGTCGTTATATGCAATTAAGATCAGGGTGCAACCAGGGGTTGTCCTTGTGTGTATTGTCATGGGGTCGTGACGTCTACGAAGGCAGCAGTCGGCGTGTCCAAGATGAAACTCTTTATTTGGCCGAACTTATGGCCGGGAAACGGAAATCAAACTACAGCAATACACACTGTGCGCTGATAGCCCCGAACAGAGCGTCGGCCGTCGATAATCTGACAAACGGTAAAGCGTGTCGGATTTTATACGTGTGCTATCGAACTTTCCAGCGGTATCGCTGGTGGCAGCGTAATCTCTCGAAGAAACTAGACTATTCGCGTCCTGCGCGTAATCTTAATGGAGTGAGCTAAAACATTCGTGAAGCTTCTGAAACATCGCGGCGCAGTCTGCGCGGAGCGTTGCAAACAGTATTTGCGGGTGAAGCCTGAATACATCAAAATAACACGCGCGGCAAAATCATACGTTGTTCTGAAGCCACTAACCAAGTGTATTTATTATCCGGTTTATCATCAGGTACAGTGACGCACTTGGCATGTCGCTTACCAGGTATAAGCTTTCTCTGGCTTCGATCAGGAGCATACGCCCGACGTCGTTATATACAATTAGAAATTGAAATTGAAATTGAAATTGAAATTTTATTCCGCAACAAGAACACGTTACGAGGAGGGCAGGTAAAAGCTGTGAGAACAGCTTGAGTAGCCCTGACCCACTAGTACACAGGGTAGCACAGACGACATGCGGCAAAATAGAACCAAATTAAAGAAAAGTATGTTTCACAATGTGCTTTAAAAAACAAAAACAAAATAAAAGATTACAATACAGGCATAAAAAAAAGGTAGTCGCCACATCACATTATACAAAGACTAATAGCAGTTGTTTTGGTGATATCCTGGATATGCCAATGTTATGTTCCTTAGTTATGCGGTTTAGAAGTGTAGGCAGTTGAAACTTTAACATTTGATTTCCGTAATTGGTTCTACATTTCGGTATGTACCACACTTCTGGTTGACGTACATTATAGACAGGAAAATTTTTCTCTAACCTTGCTATTCTTGCAATCGTATCATTATTTTTCAATAAACCGAACTTATATAGACGACTGAGTTTGTAATCATGTATTAATGCAACCTGAATGGTGCAGTATTTTTTAAATAATTCTGCTGTGTGGGAGCGATATGGTGTTTTACAGGCTAGACGTAGAGCTTTCTTTTGCAAGACGTTAAGTTTGCTTATGTTTACAGTTGTCGTTGTGGACCATACAAGAGTCAGGGCGTAGCGATGGCAAGCACGAATGTATACCGTAAGTTTGTTTTCACGCCACTTACCAGGTACATTCGCTTTATAAAGGCCGCAGAAAACTTCGGCGAGATGCGTGGGTAAACACCAGGGCGTAACACGAGCGCCGCCGTGCCCTGGAAACTGGCCTGCACCAGCCATCCCGTCGGCGCGCTGCGGATGTACACTAAGAAATCGTCTCCTTGCTTTAACGGAGTTTTCCTGAAAGTGGTAGACTTATCGTAGCCGTTCGGTACGCTGAAGCTTACCATCAGCCTAGAAAGAAAAAAAGAAAGGGGAGCAGAAATAATTATGTCAGACATAACTGCACAAGAGAATTACCTATAAAAATTCAGAGCCCTTCTACTACTCCGGAGACAGAAGCCAGCGAAGCTGTGACTACACTCTAAGAACAGCGACTCTTCTTTTATACATGTGAGAGTCACATGTAGCACTCTCTTTAGAGAGGCACGTTGACTCTCCTTAGGAGAGTCGAGGGAGTCAATGTGATTCTCACATGTATAAAAGAGTCAGGACACCTTTTTTTCTTAGAGTGTACGGTGGGTCTGGTATGAATACTGCGAGTCACATGTGCAGCACTCTCTTTAGAGAGGCACGTTGACTCTCCTTAAGAGAGTCGAGGGAGTCAATGTGACTCTCACATGTATAAAAGAGACAAAGGACACCTTTTTTTTTGTCTTAGAGTGTACGGTGGGTCTGGTATGAATACTGCTATGGTGAATTTATATATTAAGGCGAAAGCCTTAAATGACTCATCAAACGCGAAAAGTGACCGCCGGTGTCAATGGCTGCGTCAAAACGAACGATGCCAGATATCGGCATCAGTTGATGACTTCACAGGTCGCCAAAATTTGTGGCGCCATCGTGACATCACATGATGACGTCATCAAACGACGTCGTCGCTTGGTCAAAAGCGGGCCGATCTCGGAGGTACCGCAAAACAACGCGAGGTGCAGAGAGCTTCCCATTCCTCTGATCCCGGAGGCAGTGCGAAAACCAAGATGGGTGCGTAAAGCTTTCGTGCGGGATCAATACTATGGATTGAGAAAAAAAGAAAGCTTTCACCTACCAGTTGCCTTAGGCGTATGCGAAAGTGAACCGGTGACTGTTTATCATTATTGATGATACTGAGCGAATGAAGAGACGTACAGTGGCGCACGATTTGAAGGTGATCGCGCGAGCGTCGACCAAGAACTACAACAGCGCCACGTCCCAGACTCCTCTCTCGAGGAGAGGGAGGTGTCAGGCAAGCTTCACTCACTCTTTTTGCTGTTCCTTAAGCTGCGATTACTCCCGTCTGAGGAAGACACATACTCATTTTTTTTTATGAAAACGCGGTATATTTTGTTGAACTTAACAAGCCGTTTAAACGAAGCAGGGCCAAGCACCAGCCTGGCCAGACCTTTCCCAGCTAGTTTGCTATCGCCCGCGGAGATAAGAGCCAACGAAGAATACACTTGATCGCAAAGAATGGAAAACTTAAAATAGAGAGAAAGGTTGTAGAGTTCATCGTAGGGGCGATTGTTGCAGCATGGAACAGCCAACCATGGCTAGAAGAATGCGTAATCTTGATTTTTACTGTTCCGAAACTTGCCGCTGGGCCCCTTGGACGCTACACCGGTCTACGCTCGCGAGATAACCTTGATATCGCGCCCGACGCTCAAATGTACCGGTGTTTTCCTTGTACACGCCGCATATTTTCTCATCAACGGCGGACAACGGCAGCCTCAAAATGAAATCCTGTAGCACACAAGTAACCCTGTTGTTTCGAAAGTGTAAGAATGCCATGACGTTCGTTTGTTACGCTGGCGGTCTTCTCTTTGAGGCAAAATTGTTCACGTCATTCTGCCATGTCGGCGAAACCATACACCTCTATGCTTATTTTTAGGCCATGTCCATTTTTTTCTAAGCAAGAAACGCTGGATTAGTCGAGTTAATCGGTTCGCCGAAAATTGTCGCCCTATACGCGTTTTTTGTCCGTGTACGCGATCCGCCAGAACCTAGTCATACACGGCTTCGCTGTAATAACGTAAATTTATTCCTTCAATTACCTCGATTGTCGCGAATATTATTCAACACAAGTCACTGTCGCAAGTAACTCCGTCAGATGGAGCCGACAGTCTGAGTCTTAGTAAGTCAGGCTGCGTAATGTTTTCGTGAATATGACTCCGAGTGGGTCTGCGTGAGTAATAGTTTCGTGAATCTGAGTGCGAGTGAGTCCGCACGAGGAAAATTTTGTTGAGCCTATGAGTCCGAGTGAGCCCTGAGGGCAAAATATATTTCATGGGTCAGTCTGAGTGAGCTCCAAATTTTTTTGCCGGCCTGTGGTCCTATCTACTCAACTTCAGCATTACTATCAGCCTTATGACGACTCACGTTTATACTCGTCTACTCACACATACTTAAAAGCACTGACGTTCACACGTCATCTCAGAATTTATTGATCAGAGGCGTGAGTTACAGAGGGGGGGGGGGGGGGTAAGGAGGTTTGACCTCCCTCTGGCAAAATCTTTCACGGGAAGTTACTGAGAAAAATATCTCGTGCGAGTCATCTCTTTCAAAAAAAAATTTCCTTGGTGGATTGTAGCTATCGATAACTCGTATTTGAAGGTACCAGATCAAAACACGCCAAGTAGAGTACCAATTATATGAGAAGTTGATGTTAAAGAGCCTTGACACTATGGTCTAAAAAGTTAATTATACGCTAGTCGACTCACTCAGACTCAGATTGAGCCGTGAGTCTGAGTGAGTCCGAGTGAGCAATAATTTGGTGAGTTTGAGACTGAGTGAGTCTGGTTGAGAAAATTTTCAGTGAGTCTGAGTCAGTACGCATGAGGAAAATTTTGGTGAGTCTGAGTCCGAGTGAGCCCTAAAGGCAAAATATATTTCATGAGTGAGTCTGAGTGAGCTCCAGACCTTTTGCTGACCTACGTACTGCAGCGAACGCATGCGAACAAGGTGAGCTGATGACCCCAAAATAAACGCCGAAACATTATTCTTGCCTGATGGCATTTGCCAAAAGGGTCACGAACATAACTTCAAAGATGCGTCACTTACATTCCGTCAGACCCCGTGTACGTCACTTCAAAGATGCCGAAAGATCCTATGTCCAATGCAAAGGCATCAAGAACGTATTCTTGTTCCTGAAACAACAGAAAAAATAAGTAGCGAACGTTAATTCTTTGGGTTTACTTGCCGAAACCACGATGTGATCACCAGGCGCGCCGTAAGGGGGGAATCTGGATCGGTCTTGGTTAGCTGGCATTCTTCAAGGTGCGTCTAAATTTAATTACAAGGGTGTTTGTACACTTAGCCTGCATCGACTTGCGACCGGCGTGACCGGGAATCGAGCCCGCGCCCTCGACCTTAGCAGCGCGACAGCTTAGCTGCCAGAGCGAATCAAAAACAAAACAGGTAAAAGAAACTGGCGTTGCTTAAGTGCAGTTTCAAAACTAGAAATTCTGTAAGTTCAATGGTGCACCTTTGGCAAAATAGTTGTAAGTTTTACGTTGGCAACAGTGGCACAGTACGAGGCAGGTCAATGTATATGGCGTGGTGGTGCTGACAGCGTGGTAACTTTCCTCAGCAGCGTTCTCATGCTCGCCTTGCTTACTATCTCCAGCGCCCAATGGGATATAGAAGGGCAACCTTGCGTGCCAAAAAAAAAAAAAAATCGCCACAAGAAGTCACACTTTTGCCGCAAGGTCGAAGCAATGAATGCGATGGCAACAAATTGGAATGTTATACGAAGTAAGGCTAGCAGCTGACTTCTTTAGGATCTGATCTCGCGTAACTCTACAAAACGCTGGCCTAAAGAAGTGCAGCCGCTCCAGGAAGCGACGCGCTTTTCGTGCTGTCTGTCACCTCAACGCGAAATAAGCGGCGAGAGCCCAGTACGTACCAGTGTAGGAGTCGTCTACTGACGTATGTCAAAATAGGCTACCGCACCCTTTTCATCAAAGTTCGCAGTTGCGCCCGAGCGACGCTCATGCTCCTTCGCCCGACAGAGCCGGCCGGCGCGTTTCATCTAAATCTGCTTGTGCCGCGCCCGTCTGCAGCCGTCGCAGGCTTTCACTCGCACGTAGAACATACGGTGCGCGGGATGGTGTTATCTATTTGGACTTTATACGGAACATGACGGCGACCGTGACGGCGAGGACAAAAATTCCCTTCGAGTGAACATAATACTTCCTATCGCAATAAAAAGGAAAAAAGGAGGAGGTTGGGTGAACAGTAGAGAGAACGATAGGGGCGACAAAGGCACGTTTAGAGTTGTATATTAGTGCAGGAGCAGAGTGGGAGCACTAGTTTTAGGTTATTTTAAGAAATTGATAGAAACCATTAGTATCTCAAAGATTCAGGAACAATGGTTGAAGTAGTTCGGAATGTATAATTCAAAAAAAGAGAGAGAAAGAGAGAAAAAAAGTGATGGGGAAAGGTGGGAGGAATGGGGTTTGGAAAAGCGCATGCTTACACACCTCGGAACGTTAATATGAGTGTCACAGTAACTAACTGGAGTACAACTTTGCGAACTTAATACCCCTGTCACACGGCCACCACCGAACTCAGTTTATCTCCGTTCCCCTCCTTAATGGAGCTTAACCAGAATGGAGTTGTGGCCGTGCTACACGGCTCGGTGCAAGCTTTCGACGGTTGCCGCATGGGGCAGAAACAGCGCTGCTGCGCTCGTCGAAACGTCCATTTTTTTGCCAGTGTAGTCGCCTTTAAAGCAACAAAAAACCATTGCTGTCCTAGTGTTTGTGCGTGCGCCTCACACGTGCAGAAACAAATATGGCGCGACGCTTCACAGTGGCGGCTTGGCGAGGCGTTGGTGGGGAGAGTACAAGCGCTAATGTCCGAAAAAATACAACTAAAACTTACACTACGGGGCGTGAAATGCTACGCAAAAAAGAGCAAAATTATAGTTGAGCTCATCAGGACGATTTTGCTAGTGCGTTTTTCAGCGTAGCAGTAGCTGGCTGGGAACGAAAGTACTCCATCGAGCCGAAATGGTCATTACCGAACTCCTTCCACCAAAAGCTCCATTTAACTTCCTCAGCGAAATGGTGAACGTGTGACATGAACCCCATCTCCCTCGAGGAAAAGACGAGGGAGTTAAACGGAGTTAAGGGGTGCCCGTGTGACAGGGGTATAAGGAACATAGATCGTACGAGGACAAACACCGCGTCACATGAAATGCTGGAAGGAACAAAAGGTAATGACAAGTAAGCGCTGTATAACCAGGTCGATGTTTTCGCATAGTTAGTTACACTAATTAAGACGTGACAAATCTAATGCCAATGCCTTTCGCATATACCTTAGCACATGTGCTTGCACGTGCCCGATCATATCAGCATAAGAAAAAAAATTACAGCATATCCACGGGTGAATGATGAAGAGCTTGGGCGATGCTCCTGAAGCAATCATGGTTACACCGTGAAATGTTCAGTGGTTTCGCCCAGCAGTATTCAAAGCTATACGCCGCTTTGAATACTGCACGCCATCTATATAGCGTGCAGGGTGCCGCTGCTTTTTTTTTTCTTGCACATATATTGCACACATCTCTACGGGACAGCGCCATCTAGTATATCGTCACCCAACTGCAGTTTGAATGCATCTCTATGGGACAGCGCCATCTACTGAATGATACGGGAGACGCGACGGCGGGGGAACGCCGGACGGAGCGACGATCGACCAGTTGATGCTATAAGGAGCTTCGCCCCTAAAAAATAAATCATGGCGACGCGATGCCTATGACCACGCTGTGCTGAAGAATGAACAACTGAACATTCCAAATGCCGTTCACAGTAGTTGAGTTTTGATCCGCACGATTAATTGATACTCGTCGTCTTCGATATTGTTGTTATTATTATTGGTGCTGTTTTCTAAAACTTGGTAGACCGGAGCGCTTCAACAGGCAAACCTGCCCAAAAGTTTGATCACCGACAGGAGGACACCTGCGATGAACGAATGAAATTAGGTACAGATCCATCTTCATGTGACTTTTGGTTGCATACATTAGCAGTATGAAATACGGACCTTTAGATGCGAAGCATCTTATGGTGGAGTTCAATGCGGTGTGCGGCGTGACCGCCCTTACTGCGCATGCGCAAACCCTCTCCCCACACCTCCTCTCCATTCCCCTCTCCCCCTCTCCACTCCCCCTCCTCGTTTAGATAAAAAGCTCGCGTTAGGTCGTACACACGCTCAGTCACTGCGCCGGCTGCGCCGGTGTCATGAGTTCCAACGTCAACGTCGGCGCCAGTTGCAGTAATACCTTAACGCCTGCCGAGATCGCGGAGCAGCGGAAGGCTCAACGCGCCGAAGCGCAACGTAAACGTCGGCAAGCGGACCCCGAGCTCCGGGCTAGGGAAGCCCAGAGCCGTATAATCCCTTTGAAGGAATACACGGCTCTGGGGAAGCCCAGCGCAAACGGCAATGTCGGTGGGAAACTGCTACGGATGAAACGCGGGCTCGATATGCCGAAACGCAACGGCAGCGTAGGCAAGCAAACCCCGCCGTACGCAACGCCGACATCGAAGCCAAGCGTCAGCGTCGAGCCAACGCGTCGACTGCGGACAGACGACGCGAGTCCAACGCCCGTGCAGAACGCCTCACCATATATATTCGACAACTTCAACGCCCGGGCTTCGACGGTGCCGACGCCCGGTTCCAGCAAACGCGGTGTGCAAACGCGGTGTGCACCCCCCCCCCCGTGCTGCTTCGCATCGCCTCATGGTCCCTTTTAGCGGGAGATGGTGTAATTTTTTATACGTGTACCCACGCAGTGATTCTGCACTGCTTTCGGTCTAAAACGCGTGGTCTAATGTGAAGACAGTGTTACCGACTTCGTGATCGCCGTTGTCATGCGTACGCTTATTTCTGTCTACGGAATATCCTCAGGGGAAGCCTGTGAAAAAGAGAGAGAGGGGGGAACGTCGCCCGAACTTTGGAACTTTCACACACTACGATTAGTCCAATGCGTTCATGCAAGCTATGATGATAAGATAACGCAAGAAATGTTATTGCTCTCGGAATACATGAACATTAAAAGCATATTGACCTATGAGACGCAGGGGCACGTCTGTCTTGCAAGCAAGGATCGGGAGAGCCAAGTTGCTCTGCTCGATCAGACCCAGTGAGCTGCAAAGGCCAGTGGGTGCCTGTAATAAGGGATTCACCCTTCTTTGCTCTAATACCCTAAAGACAAACAAAGTTTCAACTACCAAAGGAATAATGATGAACAAAAACCTATTCCCATGAGCACATGGAGAGAGAGAGAGACGTGATTTGAGCATGTTCATGAAATCTTGTACGTACCAGACCATTAGCCGGAAGCTTATTCAGTTCATCGCTAGCGTGAACGGATAAAACGTAGTGACCTCCAGGTTTTATCTTCATGCGCCATCGATCCACCTCTGGAATGACGAACAAGAAGAAAAGAACAGTATGAGCGCTCCAGAGAAGGAGGCCCACGCAGTCACATTAAAGAACGCAGCTCTTTAATTTGTCACGACGTCATCTCGTGTCCATCTGTCTGTACTGAAACCGAAACCGGTACCTAGAAACAAATGCGATATTCGATTACATAAAGGTACCCTACAATACTTTTCCAAGTATTCAAAATGAACTCACTATTGGAGGTTATTGCCTCATGAATAGACTGCCGGAAGTTCGAGAGAATTTGTCGCGAGCACTAAGCAATTCCTTTCTACTTTCTTCCCTGCAAGCGCGCTGAAAGCTACACGGGGGACAGGGTGGTGCAATGACAAGGGGGCAAGTCAACGCCACCTATAAAAATAATACATTCTAGAGGGCGCTGCGCAAGTCCGTAGGTCAGTGCACGTCATGACCTTGGGCGCTTTCTTTACTTGTTTTCTTTGAAAGCGCGCGTGGCGACTCAAGTCACTTGCCCGCGCCGCAGCACGTCACGGCGCGGGAACGTGGCGCCACACCGCGGCGGCCGCGGTAACTGTGCAGCTCACGATGTTCAAATCAGCTAACGTCCGTGTCTTTTGGGTATGTGGAAAGCCATGCGTGTCATGCATGTGCCGTCGAAAAGCCATCGTGGATGTGACACAGCGGGCTTCGTACGTATAAAGCGAGGATCCACGAGAGAAAGATAAAATTGTCACGCTCACTTAGTGCATCTTCCATTGTATGTTGCTTGCCAGCCGGTCCTTTCCCTTGATTCGTATCAAACATTACCTGAGAGAAAATGAAAAGGGAAACGAAAATGAATGTATACAGCGCACTCTGTACGGGAATGATTGTAGCGTGTTTATTTATTTATTTATTTATTTATTTATTTATTTATTTATTTATTTATTTATTTACTGAAAATACCTTTCAGTACCAAATGCACTGAGTGAAGGGGTTTACAATGAAATCGCAAGTAAACTTGTAAGAGCATATAGCGCGGGCTAAGGGCAAGGACACAAGAAAGACACACTCAACACAGCGCTGTGTTGTGTCAAATGTGTCTTTCTTTTGTCCTTGTCCTTAGCCTGCGCTGTCCTTAGAGTGCGGGGGTACGGGGGCACACACGCATATGCGTATATTATATGCGTGTGTCACACATATATGGCAGCCTGGAAGGAAAGGTGTTACGCTGTTAAGATGGACTACGCACGGCGGCCGCGTTTCGATGGGAGCAAAAAAGAAACAGTACCCTTGTACTATAAGGAGGCCGCACCAACCTCTTTTTGCATTCTTTCCTTCCAAAGACAAGCAGAGACTGAAATCGCCTTTCACCCTCCGTCGCTGCCACTATAAGCACCAAGCGCTGTTCAAGTCCGATGTTTCGGAACACTTTATAGTGTAACTGCAATCTATTTCTTTTGTTGTTTTCTTTAGTTATTGCTAATTATTGTATTTGCTTCACGGTTGTTATTGTTATTTTTCTGTGTTCATATTGTACCCACCCCCTCTGTAACATTATACTAATAAATTGTTTTGTTTTGATGTAACCATACCTATTGTATTCACTGTATGTTACCTTACTTACTGTATTTATTGATTACTGTATGTGTGCATATCCATTCTACCTTTTTTGTGTGTATTACAATGCATGGTGATTTGTTTTGTCTTTTTGTTGTTGTTGCACGAATCTAACTGTGCACAATGTATGATGCTCAGTTGAATGTATATGTAACCACTCCTAGTTGGGCCGCTCAATGGGCGTACAGTATCCAATAAATAAATAAATAAATAAATAAATAAATAAATAAATAAATAAATAAATAAATAAATAAATAAATAAATAAATAAATAAAGAAATAAATAAATAAATAAAACCCATCACGGTGGTCTAGTTGCTATGGTGCTCGAATGCTGACGCGAAGGACGCGGGATCGAATGCCGGCCGCGGCGGCTGCATTTTCGATGGAGGCGAAAATGCTTGAGGCCTGCGTACTTAGATTTAGGTATCGTTAAAGAACCTCATGTGGTCGGAATTTCCGGAACCCTCCCCTATGCGGTGTCACTCATAACCATATCGTGGTTTTGGGACGTTAAACCCTAACATTTTTTAAAAAAATAATTAATTAATTAGTTAATTAATTTAGGAGCACGTTCAATAACCGTAATTGGTAAACAATAATCCAGAGTCCCCCGCTGCGGTATTCTTCATATTTATATCGTATGGAATATCGTTTAGGAGATATTAATGAAGTAACATTCACGATACCCATCATTCTTGCCAAAATTAAAAATATATATATATACTAAACTTACCCTGTAGTATTTCGGCTCCTCGAACCGAATGGCGAGGGTATAGTAGTCGCCTTGCTTGACGTTCGGCACTCCGAAATCAGAACTGAATGCTCCGTCGGCATCATTACCGCTTTTGGCGACTCTGCCTTTGTCGTCGACGTATATTCTAATGAACCACTTCGTGGGGTCGACGTTGTCCCGTGCTATCTTAATCTCCGTCTCATTTGCTCTGAAATCGCGCAAAAAAAATATATCCGCGTTTATTCATCGCGCGCGACATCGAAACATACTTCGTCAGATACATATGATGAAGTATAATTTGTCTAACAATGTGCTTGATTGGGCTGGTCGGTTCTGCATGGTAGACGACGAATAAAAACAGTCACATATATAATTTGTCGTATTCTTCGTATGTATAATTTGTATGTATAATTTGATGTATAATTTGTCGCATTCTTCGAATTGCAGGTTGAAAATATACCGCCTTGCATATGAAGGAGATATGTAAACAAATTCTCCGGGTAAATCGAAGTATATGCTAAGTTTCATACTTTCGTGTGGCTAAATATAATGCAAGCAAGACAAAAGCTCGGGCGATGTGAAATCGTTGTGAACGTCGCTGAGCCAACAAGTGGTCTTGTCAAGTGGTCTTGTCTTCGTCAATTTATTTAATCCCAATCTGCTTAATCTCAATCGAATGATTGAGTTCGCTGCCAATATATGAGGCGAAACGCTAGAGGCCCCTCTACTTAGATTTAGGTGCACGGTAAAGAACCCCGCGTGGTCGACATTACCGGAGCCCTCCACTACGGCGTCTCTCATAATCATACCGTAGTTTTGGGGCGTAAAACCCGGGAAGTTATATATTATATTGTATACCAACGTATAGTATTGGTCCCTTCATTATATACGCTCGCAGGGGACAATAAACAAATCCAGATATCCCGCGCCTCTGAGCAGTAGTATACGGGCTCAGTCAAATGGGAACGGGAGAAGCACAAATCGAGCGTTAGGCACGTGCGTACTCACATCTTATGAGCGTAGAAAAGCACTCTGAAAGTCCAACCCTGATACAAGGGCTCCCTCAGAGATCCAGATAGGAATGCCGACGCGTCCTCGAACGTTATGCCATGCTGCAGGAAAGAGGAGATGAGCGTTAGTGCGTAATCGTATAGATGAACCCACACGAGCACTGGAACACAGGGTTACAAAAACCAAGTTAACTGAAATACAAGTCTTCAAAAAAATTTACGGTGGAAACTATGTATGGATGTTTGTTACAGTCGTTGCGTATAAGATTTCCGCGCATTAGAGTACACGAATGAGAGCAAATCGAACGACACGCCAGTCACGTCGCCCGCCCCCACTTTCCACTGTACGCGTCGACACGACGACTCTCCGTGGGCGTTGTGAAAACGCGTCAGGTGTCTCAACGAGCTCGCTTGCACGACGGAAATTATTCAGGCAGCCGTAAGCCTTATGCGAAATGCGCCTATCGTCTCAATGCACTTGCTTACCGCTGCACATTCTTCAAGGTGTTTTATATTTATCCTGATAAGGAACGCGGCTTTGGCCTATATGAGTGGTCAGAATATCTGGCTTCGGTATTATCGGAGTTAGAATTCAGCTGTCTGTACACTACCGCTACGTCTTTCACATCTAATCGGTGTAGACATGTGCTGCAGTGGAGTCACTCGTGTTTACACAGGCCGTTGTAACCGCCGATGGTAGTTAATGAAATGCCACGCGCATTAAATAGTCGCGAGCATCATTCTGTGACAATAAAGCGAAAGTTGAGCTGCAGCAAAGACCCCACATATTCGAAAGCGCCACCCCCCCCCCCCCCCAAAAAAAAAGTAATGAAAAAAAGGAGTCATCCGCAGCGGCGGCTTATGTTGTGTCGTGAAGCATGAGGACGAGGGTTCGATTCTCGACTCCGGTGGCTGCGTCTCGATTTGGTTTAAATGAAATGAAAACGCATGTGCACGCGGATGTAAGTGTGTGTTAGACAACACGAGCTTGACTACGCTAATGCCGAGTCAGACAGGAAAAACGTTTTTAAAAGGACTGTCTACCGTCCTTCAACGCTTTTCTGTTTTGTACCGCAATAGAAACCGTACCGTCTGAAGTGTCCAACCTTGCGGCGGTTTCTCTGGAAAGTGAGTAGAAATTTTTAAAACAGAATTTTTCGATCTGCGTTCAGTCTTCTTCCATTGGCGTAAAACATGCCCACAACACTGGTTGGTGGACGCGATGACGATTCTTGTGCCGATAAAAATTAAAATCGAAAGCACATGAGATTTCTGTGGGATTATTTTATTTTCGCTTAACACTATTGTAATGAATGTAACAGTTGTTTTCAGTGCGCCAGCAGTTAAATGAAGCCTTATTATACGATTACAGAACGCTTGTTTTGCTGTAATCGCAGTCTATGCGTTTATTTTAGCACTGCTGCCACAATCCAAGCCAAGTTCATTCATCAAAAAGAGACGATAAATGCACGCCTTCACAGCGCAGCACATGTGAGACATCTTAACAATAATACAGCGGCACAGTACGACCAGTGCGGAGGGCTGCATGGCATAGCGCATGAGTTGAAGCAGACGAAATCGAAGACGGCGCCGCAAGCAGCGCCACCGGGAGGCGCTTTTTTGAATGCGTGAGAAAAAAAAAAAGCAAAAAATTTCTCTCTGACGCAACCGAAAGCTGCCTCAAGTGCGTAAAATACAATTTCAATTTATACATGTTTGTTGTTAAGCAAAATGAGCCTACCTGCGAGGATTTGTTGTCCTGCCAGTAGATTGACCACATCGCCTTTGGGTGACGCTAGCGGTCATACTTTCACAATTTTCAACATCAAATCAAAAATATAATTCCCTTTTTTATGGGGCAAAAGCATGCTCATTGCAGCCGATGTGACGAGCGATCTTCTCATTTTCACCACAATCAGAAAACATTTTCCGAGTGGTAGACAGTCCCTTTAACAGATCAGAAATTGAAACCGGAAATAAGCAAAAGACCGGAAGGGCATACCTGTAAGTAATTTCGTCGACTGGAAACGACATAAGGGAAGTTAGGTATGATCACGTTGTATATGCTGCATTTCTTCATAGTGGCCGATTCAGTTAGACAGTAGCAGCACCTATTGTCAGCAAAGCGCGGAGAGGTTTTAAAGCCTTTAATATTGGTTGTTTAAGACGTACTGCGGAAATTAATAGTTTATTCAAACCTATCAACTGCATGGCTGGGTGTTGTGAAGCGCATACTCACAGGGTAGACGAGGTGGTAGCCCTGGTTATCCAGCAGTTGCAACCGGTATTTCAACATTGCTGGTGGCATACCTCTGTGTGGATTGAACGTGCTCATTGTGGGAGTTTTAGTAAGCGACGATTATTGCTCCGCTAGAAAAAAGAAAATAAAAGCATGGCTGATCCCTCCGTCATAGGAATCGGTATAACACGAAAGTGAAATGTGTCTTCACAGAAGTAGTGCTTATTGTGTAGTGATATATGAGAGCTTGTACAATGTCTATACGTGTTTGGCAGCTATAGCACCGTTTGACGTGGATGCACCCATGTTGACAGCATGTCTCTCTCGCGACGACTAACGCCCATGATCACGATTAAACCGTTGTGGTAGCTGACGGTGTGAACATATATTTGGACACAGCGAATCGTGAATCCCTCGTAAGGATGATATCAACAAGCTCATAATCAACACTGGTACCCGATATGCACTTCTTCAAAGCGTCGTCAATTAAGGAGAGAAACGGCACGGTGTGCGCTTTCTAGTAATGGGTAGCCGACGCCTGTGCTCATGCATACATAACACACACTGCGCTCCAGCAACACGGGAGGTAGAGGTTCGTAGCCTGAGCAGCAAACGCGTGCGTCCCGCTGGTTTCTGTCTCGCAGGCGCTGCTCTCGCTCCACCAAGGCACGACATTCACCCGTCGAAATCGCGTCCTTTCTGCAACGCGTATTGCAGCAGTTTTGTTAGTCGGTGCTCTCGCAATTGAAGCAGTCAACGCACGCTCACACGAAGCCAAAGGCAAAGAACGTAACTGCGTCAAGTGTGCCTCGGCGACGCCAGCGCGGCCAGTCTACCTCTCTGGTATCGAGACGCTTTAACCATGGCCTCCGATATCGCGTGCAATCTCGGAGTAAGCGCTAGTAAGTGTCTGTCGTAAAGCATTACTTCTTTTCACATCTCACATACGGCGGCACCGCCCCGCTTGCCCGCCGCAAAAGAAAATGTGTGAAAGATATAAGGCGCGTTCGCGCCGTGTCTCACATCTCCCGAGTTAGCTTAGTTGGTGGGGCGTCGGGCGCTTGCCGTCACGACCGCAACGTCGTGGGTTCGATTCCCAGCGGGGTATCTTTTCCTTGGTTTTTTTCTTTCTCACCCGTTGGCGTCCATTTTATCAACGTCATATCCGTGACGGATGTACTTGGTGGACCCCGGCATAAAACACTTTCGTGTTAAAAAAAAGCAACAACGCATTACGAGGTATAATGTCCTATCTGCGCCACCAGATTTGCTTCGGAAAACTCGAGACTGTGCTCGGCACTTGAGCGTACGGCTCTCACTGGATTTTGGCGTAGCTATTGGTGCAGTGCCGCAAGAACGGCAGTGGAAACCTGATGCGGTACCTATAATTTTTTACCCTTCTGTGCAACCCTTTAATGCTTGAACGCTACGCCTTAGCGAAAAAAAAAAGGAAAGGCCGTCAAGTGTTGAAATGTGGAGCCGTTATATATCTCCATAATAATTTTTGGGGTTTAACGTCCAAAAACTAAGATATGATGACGAGAGACGGCGTAGTGGAGAGATCCGGAAATTTCGACCCCCTGGCGTTCTTTAACGTGCACCTAAATTTAAGTAAACGGGCCTCAGGAATTTTCGCCTCCACCGAAAATGCGGCCGCCGCGGCCGGGATTCGATCCCGCGAACTTCGAGTCAGCAGTCGAGCACCATAACCACTACACCACCGTGGCGAGTGTTATCTCCATAGGATTTCACCAATGTCACTCGTAGCTTTCTCATAAAACAAACAATTAAACTGCCTTAGGCGTTTTCATTGATGCATATGGCATGTTGAAACCGCGAACTTGCACTAAGGTGTCCTACAGCAGCTCCGCCACAGTGGTCTAGTGGTTATGGCGCTCGACTGCTGATCCGAAGGTCGCGGGATCGATTCCCGGCCGCGGCGGCTGCATTTTCGATGGAGGCGAAAATGTTTGAGGCCCGTGTACCTAGATTTAGGTGCACATTAAAGAATCCCAGGTGGTCGAAATTTCAGGAGCCCTCCACTACGGCGTCTCTCATAATCATATCGTGGTTTTGGGACGCTAAACCCCAGATATTACTATAAGGTGGCCTACAGCACACAAATTTAAAGGATAAGCTCCCGTCAAGTAACAATTTAAACGCGCAAGCACCTGACCGGCGACGATTCTGAAGTTTTCTAGCGTGTTGTTATCGGCGATATCACGCTCACTGAGCGCCGCGGTGAGGACGAGTTCTTTTCACACTTAACAGGAAAAACGGCAGGCCTGTGGCGCCGTATTCCTTATTGTCTCGAAACACCGAATATTCCTCACCGCCACCTGCCACGTGCAGTTTGCTGCGGGCATGTGCTGCCGGTTGCGTGCACGCTTCTTTCAATTGTAGAGAGAACCCAAAGCGCCAGCGCAGACAGCTGTAAAATAGCCGCTGACAAAACACCGCACCAGAGCCGTAAAGCGTCGATCTCAAGTGCGATAAACGCCTCCAAAACAATACGTGCCATTCGCAGCGTTTGCAAAGAGGGGGCTATTACTGGTAGCTGTTTAATTATTGAGGAACAGGCTCAAACATTAAAAAGCGCCGAGCAAACTGCGCAATAAAGTACCGAGCAGACTGTTTCCGAGAATCTCATGTCTATCACATGCACGGTCCCATGTGACGTCATACCACAACGGCCGCCGCTCTTCTGCAGACTTGTTCAGAGTTTCGTACGCATGAAAAAAAAAGGAAAGAAAGAAAGCTGAAACTATTTAAGACTTTAGTTGGCTTGGAAAAAATCATAGAGTTTCCTAAAATGACCTAGAGGGAACTCTGGCGCTGCGATCGTTCAGCCACCATGGGAATGATGGGTAGTACACGGATTTGCCTAGTCTTGGTGCTTGTGGGCTTCGAACGCACTTGTGGCTTTGTTTATTGCTATGTTTTGGTTTTCTTTCGGATAAAAGAATGGACCGTTGTGAACTTCGTGACCAGATTTGAATCGGTGAGCCTAAAGAAGTTAAAGTGGTGAAGTGAAACTGCTGATTTTTGCTGAACTTCGTTTTGCGACAAAGCGGATGCAGGCGACGCGGAGCCAAACGGAGCCGAAATAACGAAGTTTAGACAAATCCGTGTACTACCCATGATTCCCATGCTGGCTGAAGCGCGATGCATTGCAGCTCCCATAGACACTAGCGCCAGAGTTCCCTCTAGTAAGTATTGTAGGAAACTCTATGGAAAAAATCACCGTTGCATTTTCCGCATATGCAAACGCATGACACGTCATGACAGTTCATATCACCTAACGCTCGTGCGTGCGTTCTATCGGTGTGACATAACATTCGTAATAAGGGAAATGGCTAGTGCTGAGTTCTCAAGTGAAAAACTCGCGCAGCGAAACTATTATGAATGGTTGCCCGGATGTTATTGTTTTGTTTTCGCGACGATGCCCGGATGTTCTCGTTTGAATGCCCGGATAACGGCTCTCTCTTTTGGCTCCAGGTCACTTGAAGGAAGTTGAAAGCCGCCATAAACAGGAGCTAAAAGAATTTCATGCTTAAAACACGAACTTGCCAGAATATACGATTATTGCTGTGGCACGGGGAAAAAAAAAAGACTCCCCAAAGGGCGCAAACCGTTTTTAGTGTGTATATCAATCCGCCATTTTTTGAACAACCGTGACAGAGTGAGCTGACAACGACACTGGCGTAAAGACCCTGGATATTTTTGGGAAAGTACCGTCTTTCTTTTAACCGAGCTGCCACGCCGAGCACCCTCCTCTCCCGCCTTCCACAATCCCGCTTCACGGGCCGTCGCCCGGGAAACGCGCGCCTTATCAGCGTGACATAGCATTCTTGATAGGAAAGTGGTGCTTGCCGGATTGGCGCCCGCACGGTGGCCGTTTGAGAGAGGATATAGATAAGGTTCGGACACTTGGGAGAGGAGGGTTGGACACTTTGGAGAGGATATGGAGGAGAGTGTCGCTACTTTCTATATATTAAGGGACTTTACACTGGCGGAGGTTCGTGACCAACACAGGCTAAACACGAGGGCGCGGATTCGATTTCCGGCCTCGGTGGCGGCATTTATCTGCATCCGGGGTCCCCATATACAGCTTACTACCTCATAACGATGCCTCGGTTTTGGCAGGTAGAAAGCCGGCTTGTAATTAGCTAGCGATGAACAAGAGCAACTCCAATAAGCAATACTAAGCGAAAATTAAAAAAAAATAAGTTATTAAATATCTTGGTTCCGGCAAATCATGGTGTTAGCGCATTTTGGTAGGTGCGACGAATGTGCAGGATCTCGCAACAGCTTTCAGAAATGCAAGGAAAAAAATGTTGAAGCTGCTCATTTTCATGGCGCAGTGAATTCAGGCCAATTTCACACATAAAAGCGAGACTGACCTGACGGAGGGCTCGATGGTCACGCCCTAACTAGTTGACGCCTATTAGTGACGTGACCGGTTGCACCTCATTATCGGACGAGCATGAAGCACGTTTCCTTATCGCAAGCCGTGAAAGCTCGCCGAACAGTGAATTGTATGTATCATAAGGCACTCAATCATACCCTGTAGTCGCTGCATGCCAGAAATGGCAAAATTACTCCAAAAGAGTTATTAAATTACATTACTAATTACTTTTCTAGAATTTTTCTAAATTTAATTAAACTGCATTACAAATTACAGCATTTATGCATTACTATGCATTACAAATTACAAGGGATGACTTTAGATTACTTTTACTTTTGAAAAATAGGGAAGTTATTTTGAAATTACTTTAACATAAAGTCCATCATTCATGCGCTAACCGATATACACTTTATTTACTGCAGATATACTTCGAAATCTCAGAGATTTTTGTTCAACTTCCCACCGTTGAGGTTTGCCCATTTTTTTGGAAGCAGGCACGCTATACTTTAGTCAAAAGTAATTGGGAAAGTAATGAGAAAATTTTCTTGAAATTACTCGCTTGAAGTAATTATCATTACAAGATTACCAGCCCACAATATTCATTACATTACTCATTACTGCAAAAAGTAAGCTGGTTACTGTAATATCATTGCTGCCAAGTGAGAGTCATGCCTTGGCGAGATTTTATATAGCTTACCTCTATCAAGGTGGTCACAGAAATGCACGCGTATCGATCGTGGGTACAGAAGTGCGCCGAATGTCTAGAAACTTGATGTCGTCACCTGGACGATATCGAAGTCCAGCGTGAGGATGCAATCTGCTCGACCTATACGCTTCCTTCGCGCTCGTCGTTAAGCCAAGCCCTATTGTTCTGCGGAGCCCCAAACACACGATTCCTGCCAACATCGGCGGCAGCCAGATATAACTTCGTGGGAAGAAGCGCTTATTCAGCTCTTTCTAACACCCTGGGTTATGCCATATGAAATAGTCGCTCTCTTACTATTTATCGGTTAGATTCTGAGTCTTGGCAGAATATTAGGGGCGTATGCGCCATGATTCACACATCAGGAAAAATAGCCTCTTATAGTGGTATACTATATGGGCTAAGCTCCCATAAAGTGTACGTTCCCGATTTTATGCAATTGTTGCGCCAAACTAAGTTTCTTATCCAAGTGCATGGAATCGCGCTAATTAATAATATCCCTACAGACGAACTCCAAATTTGGTAACAACTTGATGAAGGTTAGTTTAGGTCATCCTGAGAATTGAGGATGAAACAGAGCGACCAAATAAATTAGTTAATTTTCTAAAGTTTTGTATGCCAAAATCACGACATGATTATTAGGCACGCTGTAGTGGAGGGCTCCGCATGACTTCGACCATCTGGTGTTCTTTAACATGCCTGACATCGCACAGTACACAGGCCTCTAGCATTTCTCTATATCCAGCCATGCATAGGCGTTCGCACGAGGGGGAAACGGGGGCGGTCGCCCCCCCCCCTCCCCCCTATCAACTCAAGGGGGGCACCAAGTTTGCTCCATACCTTTACTCTGTCACACCTGTCCTGTCAGTCTTTAAAGTGCAAGGTTATGATCATGCAGGTTTTTGACAATAATGGGAAAGTTGGGGACCAAAGGCAGACCAAAGGCATTGTGGGAGGCACGTCATCGCTTCATTTGCATTTTTGCACCCACTGCGAATGTTTTTTTTTGTTTTTGTTTTTAATTCGACCAATGGGGGAAGGGGGTCGGGGGCTGCAGTGAGACTTCGCTTCCCCCCCCCCCTCCCTTATGGGCAACCCTGTGCACGCCTATGTATCTAGCGGCAACCTCCTGGACGATGGGTCATCTTAAGAGATTCTAAAGCAGCAGAGCATAAGCAACATCAATGCCACTCGTAAATAACATCCAGTGACCCGAGACATTGGTTACATCCACCACATGGCCACTGTTTCTGGCCACACTGTTATGTTTCAGTGGATTCCCCTACACTGCGGCATATACGGAAATAAAAAGCGGATCTGGCTGCACATAGAGGTTTATATTTAAGGAAAAATTCGGCGAACATACTTCACTAGATCAGATGCAACAGCAATGGCAGAGAAAGGAAATGATTAGGGAATCTTTCGCCTCAAGGTCTCTTTCTCCGTTCGATAGACCCTGACTTAAAATCAAGACTTCCGCATCGCCTTCCTCTTCAACTTGAGAGACTGTGTCATCGACTTCACCTCAACGCAGCATTCACCAATCCCGCCTTGGTTTGACCACTGACCCGTACTGCGACAACTGTGGTGCATTAGAAACAATATAACATATTTTGTTAGATTGCCAGGCACACAGAAAAGAAAGAACTTGCCTCCAGAGTAGAATATACTCATCTTCCCAAGCACTGCTAGATCACGGGAAAATACTTGAACCTATGTGTTCTCCTTCCAAGCAATGTAAAATCTTGAAATTTCTGTTTGTGTTCCTCGAGGACATTGACTTAATTGACAAACTGTAAAGTGGCTTACGTCACAACCATTGCGTTGTCATATGCACATACCACGATCGTAATATTTTCTTTCTTTTATCCTTTCCTTTCCTGCCCTCCTCCTCCTAGGGCCTTTCTGTCCTCCTTCCCCTATACAGAGTAGCACGTAGGCGCCTTTATATACGCCGGCATAATTGTCTGTTCTTAATTAAAGAGCTCTCTCTCTCTCTCTCTCTCTAGCATTTCGCCTCCATCGAAATGCGAAGTGGCTGGGTTCGATCCCGCGGCTTTCGGGTCAACAGCCGAGCACGATAACCACTGTATACCCCCACGGCGGGCACTACCATAACACGGACACACAGGAACACTGCGGTATGTATTGCATTGAATGCTTGTTCGGGTCGCACCGTTTCATCCTCAGGTCTTGGATTTTGGCTCTTGTTTCGCTTCTCCTATGTATTCATTAAAAGCATAATCAATCTGGAGACTCGTGTCCACGTTAGCTACTTCTTCATTACCTAATGTTCGATAATTGTAACAAAATTAAATAGTTGCAGTTGTGATTGTTCGAAATCAAAGTGTAAAATAAATTCGCCTTTTAGTATAAGAAATCCTTGAACAGAGAATGTCGCTGAGGCGAAAGCTTCCGCAAGAGCATTTGCCTTTGTTATGGCAGCGACTGCCTTCCTTATAGGAGTGTGTATATGCAGAGCCGCCCAAATCTTTAACTATAGCGTGCGCGAGGGGCGACATTTCTGCGTGTCAGCGCCATATGACGGAGCCAAGTTGCAAAAAGGGTGAGGGTAAGCTCATGCCCCCAGAGCGCGCTCAGCTGGGGCCATCGTCTTCTGGGCTATTCTTTTTAAAGGACGTCACACCATATCAGCGCGCTTCACACGAACAGGCACCGTGAGCAGGCGAATTGTTTCCCTCGAATTTCATGTTCTGAGGATGAACGCTGCAGCAAGCAATAGAGGAAATAAAATTTAAAATACGCCACACGCCCCCATTCACGAGATAAGCCGAAAAACATGGAAAGTTCTGGTGTTTAACGTCCCAAAACCACGATTATCAGAGACGCCGTTGGAGAGGGCTCCGGAAATTTAGACCACCTGGGGTAACGTGCACCTAAATCTAAGCACACGGGCCTCAAGCACTTTCGCTTCCATCGAAAATGCGGCCGGGATTCGATCCCGCGACCTGCGGGTCAGCAGTCGAGCACCGTAACCATTGGACCACCGTGGCGGGCAAAGATTATAAGCTACTTGACTGCTGACTCGTAGGTCGCGCTATAGAATCAGTACCGCGCCGGCCTCATTTCGATGGAGGTAAAATGCTAGAGGCCCGTGTGCTTAGATTTAAACGCACGTTAAAGAACCCCAGACTGTCCAAATTTATGGAGCCCTCCACAACGGCATCCCTCATAATCATATAGGGGTTTTGGGACCTAAAACCCCGACAATTATTATGGGCTTACAAACACAACTTTTTCCACTCTTATTATACCCCCCCCCCCCCCACTCTCTCTTACCCCACCGTGTGTCTGCTCCCTCCCTCGATCAGCACTTTTAGGGGCGAAGCTCCTCTTAGTCTAACCTTGTCACGTCTCCGTTGTCCGGCGTAACCAGCTTTGCAAACTGCCCACTCCTTCGTCTTTGCAAACATCCCACTACGACCCATCACCGATCCATCGCTTCACCGACCATAAAGCCGTTATAATGAAGGGGGAACGGAAGCTACCACTTAACGATTAATAAGATTTCTTGTATAAATATATGCAGTGTTTGTCACGTCTTTGATGATGTACTGGGCTATCGCTTTTATTACTGCTGGGCGAAACCACTGAAGATTTCACGGTGTAACCATGATTGCTTCAGGAGCTTCGCCCAAGCTCTTCATCATTCACCCGTGGATATGCTGTGAATTTTTTTTCTGTTCCAGCAACCTTCCAGCAGCCTCGTTCTTCTTGTGGAGTATGCGACGCACAAAAAGCCTGATGTCACTTGTGTCACTCATTTCGTTTTTTTATATTGTTTTCGAATGTTGTGGTTTACTTTTATGGTTCTTTCTGTTCACGTATACCAGTTTTCATCTCCGTCTGCGGGGCCAGTACCCACTGTGGGCAACGGTCATGCTTTCAAGGAACAGGAACGACAGAGGAGGACGAGGCGCTGTTGTGGCCGGTATAGGGTGTTCCGGAACATTGTGCCGGCAAAATGCTCAATTCCGCGCGGCTCGGTCTCACTGCCGAAGAACTAAATGAAGTGGAACACTCGGAACCACCGCCCCTGTATCCGGTTTGTACTGAGCACCCTCCATCGTGTTCCTTTTATACTTATAGCAGTCCTGCATTCGGAAATTTTTTTATTGTTATTCGAATTATGTTATTTTTTCGTGACAAAACCGCATTATGATCATAAGGCACGCAGTATAATTGGGGACTCCGGACTGCCTTTGGCTACGTGGAGTTTTTCAACGTCCACCTAAATTCAAGTCGTTGTAATACCTGCAGGTCGCCGAAGTCACACGGCGTTTTTTTGTATTTCGCGCCCGTGTAAATGCAGCCGCCCTGGCCGGGAATCGAGCCCACGTCCTCGAACATAGCAGCGCGACACCATAGCCGCTAAGGTACCAAAGCGGACCCCGAGTATCACAGTATATACCGCTAGGCTTGTTTACGTTTTGTCGAAAGCACGGCTCGCGTGCAGTGACTGTCTTCGAAGTGGCAGGCGCACTAAACCGTTTTCATTAACGCTAGAATAGAACATGAATTACCGCAATCACTAACCAAACTTTCTGGCCAATCCGGATGATAAACGAGGCTTTGCGAGGGTACTTGTTGCAAGCGAGGGCGCCACATGCGATGGATGCCCGGATTTGATGTGCTTTCGAAGGCTTGATAAGACTCCACCGGCAGTGAGTCTCATACTATACTAGAGCACGGCTAATCGCTTTCGCAGCCTTGGCAGTGTCCTGCACCACCTTTGTTGATTTCCGAAGAGGACAAGCACCTGGCCTCTGCCCTCGCTGAGCAGCGCAGGAAGTTCACAGAGTCCGCATTCTACGTTCCTCCACACAAGAAGCCACGATCTGATGGGTACTGCCGCCAAGTCATCGAGCCGCCTCGCGTCAACTATGGTGAGATCACACAACTGCTCCGGCCGCTCCTTACCTGCGAGTTGTTGACGACCTAATAATTAGAAATAGTTTTCCGCCTGTACTGCAGTCAGCGAAAACCAATGATTACAGCGACACGAGTACTGCTGTCATATGATAATAATAATAATAACTTCAGGGGTCTTTAACGCCCCAAAACCACGATACGATTATGAGAGACGCTGTAGTGGAGGGCTTCGGAAATTGCGACCACCCGCGGTTCTTTAACGTGCACCTAAATCTAAGCACAGCATTTTGCCTCCATCCAAATGCGGCCACGACGGCCGGGATTCGATCCCGCTACCATAAACACTAGACCACCGTAGCTGGTAAACTTGTATAGGGGAACTTGTTCTTGGATTAGTCGGTGCCTATGTTCCCTTAACATGTTCCTGTCGCAAAGTTTCTGACGTGAAGGTTACAATTTTTCAAACAACGTGGCACTTGAACTCAGAAGTGCAGTACGTTGGGTTAGTTAGTAACGCATGTTTGTAAACGAAAAAAAAAACAGCACAAAAAGACGGTTCACCAGGCGAACGAGAGAACAAACACACAGGACAAAGCGCTGTGTGTTTCTTCACTTGTTCGCCTGGTGAACTGTCTCAAGGCGTTGTCACACTTACGAAAATTTAGCGCTTGTGTGTTTTTCATTGCGCTGTTTATATGCAGCTGAATCCTGAATAACGTAAGCAAGGCTCCCGTCCGATCGAGAGCCGAAACGTCTTTCAATTCAGTGCGCTTTAGGTTCAGCAGGTTTTTATCTTCGCAAAGGAGACGGGACGAAACACAGGAAGATGAACGCACACACAAAGAGCAGACTTCCAAATGACTTCAGTTTGTGATTTATAAGATCTTCAATATAACAAAACGGCAGAACAATGAACAGTCGCGATGAAATTGATAAAAACAGCTTGGTCACATGTACATTAGGTGCGCGGGAGTGTCCTGATGTGCCCATCTAAGAACTCTATTTATTTCCTTGATAGAGACGAAGAAGGAAAGCTGACACAGTTATCTTTGATTTTCGCGACGTGGAACGGGCGCGATGTGAAACGTTTCGCTTGAGGCCAGCGGTGTTTTTTTTTTTTTTACTATACACTTGCAAGGATATTGCCCGATCGCACGGCATTCTTTCAGACCCTCGATTACTGTAGATTACGTATTCCCTCTGGTGCACAGACAATTCACTCCACTTTCAGGTATAGTTTTTTCAGATATGTTGACACAATATTCGAACTTGGGACCAACGCCTTTCCGGGGCGGTCGCTCAAGCGTCTCAGCTATATAGGCTTTTATTTATTTATTTATTTATTTATTTATTTATTTATTTATTTATTTATTTATTTATTTATTTATTTATTTATTTATTTATTTATTTAACAATACTGCCGATCTCACAAGGAGATCATTGCAGGGAGGGCATACATATGAAACAGAAAAGAAACACGAAGCAATCATTTCTAGCATGACAAACAATAGGTAATCAATACATGAGAATCATTAGTAGCAATGAGCAAGGTGAGGGTACAAATCACTGCAAAACTACGAATTACAACAACTATTCTGACAAAGTGTACAATGAAGCAATCACGTTATCGATACACAGAGCCTGGATACGAATAACAAGAAGGCAAAACGGATGGGTACGGATGGGTATAGGTAGGGAGCCTATATGACCGGCCGTTCGGTCATGTAGGCCCCCTAGGTATGGGTGCCGCCATATTGGGCTCTAGCCTTGCCGTTTTGTATCTAACAACTAAACGAACAATGCTGCTGCAGATGCACATGCATGAAAATGATTGGGTTGGTTCATTCGACGTTTCATGACCTTATTAATTCATGTCGCGAATGCGATATACAAAAATAAGAAAACATTCGTTTAGCAGCCCAAGGTGGCGGTGCCCATGTGTCTTATGTAAAACCGTCTATAGTCAGGAAACTAGCAGATCGAATGGCGAGGATGAATTAATCTTCACTTAAAGCGGCTAGCTGGGATAGTTGGAACACTGAATTTTCACGCATTTCCAGCGCATACGAGAAAAAAGAAAATATGTAGTTTTCTTTTCCTTTTTTTTTTCTCGTATGCGCTGGGTATGTATCAAAATTCAGACGAATTATTCGACAACTTAAAGAACGGGGACGCTTAGTGGCAAAGCAGTTGCGCGGAGACACATAAAATGGGGTAAAGGTTATGAATGTGTTCTTCTCTTATTTTTCTAGTGTGCCAATGCCCGCCTGTTACACTCTGACTGTGGTTCAAGCTGAGATGTGAACTGTCAGTCGCTTACATCGTGATGATTTGTGCGCAGATTCCTCCTATTTTCCGGGCGAACTGAAGGTTCCGAAAAAGGCAAAAAAGACCAAGAAGTCATCTCAAATCTCTGTCGCTCAAATAGACATTGAGCAAGAGCTGCTGGTGCTGCAGGTGTGTGTTGCGCTGTTTTTAAAAAATACGAACAAATTTGAGAATACTCGAGGAGCATCAACTGTTGCTCGAACGGACGCCTCAATCGGCGTGTGTAACGCTAAACTTTCCAAAGCTTAGAGTGTCAGCGCACTTTGGTGCTCTATCACTGATGCAGCTTAGTCAAAGTAGTGTTCGTCCAAGGACTTAAGTTGTAGTCTTCATCGAGATTTCTAGAATAGTGTATGTAGCGTTACTGTTTGAACGAAAACCGAAGGTGCTAAAAGTATCCTAAGTAGGCTCCGTAAGTTTCAAGTTCCGCTCGCTAGGTACAACCGTTGCTTTCAGTGCAATCCTGGTGGCGTTATCGCAGAAGTGATCGTGGTTCACGCTTTGTTATGCGCAAGGGGTGTAGCCAGAAAATTTTTAGATGCGAAACAGCTTTTGCTCGGGGCTGTGCCCGTCGTCGGTGGGGGCGTCCGCGCTCCACTGTGCATGCGCCTACTCTCTCTCCCACTCTCCTCCTTTACGCAGGTGTTCGGTCGCCTTCTGTCTTCTCCTCCCCCGCGCTGCAGCCGCGGCTCAGCCTCTCCTCCCACGTGATGCAGCCGCGCCGCAGCAAAATACAGCCTGTAACCCACTCTCTCCTCTCCCTCCCCCATTTCAAGGGTATATAAGCGCGTGCGCTCGGTCGGCTTCCGTTATTCTCGCTTCGCTCCCGTTCCGATGAGTTGTAACGCCAACGTAGGCGCCACTCGTTCACTCGGCGCTAACTGAAAGCAACACACAAACACAACGTAATGATAACACAAAGACTAAATACAAACCTCACACACTAACGGAAACGTCGAGTGAGCGTAACGGAAACTTGGTGTGCGCCCCCAATGCTGCTTCGCATCCCCTCATGGTTCCCTTGAGTGGGAGATGGTGTAATTTTTTTATTGAAGAGAGGGGGGAGGGTGTCCGACCCCCGTTTATGTATATAATAGCTAGGGTTTTACGTGCCGGAACCACGATATGATTATGAGGCACGCCGTAGTGGAGGGCTCCGGAAATTTCGACCATCTGGTGTTCTGTAGCGTGCACTGATGTCGCGCAGTACACGGGCGTCTAGCATTTCGCCTCCATCGAAATGCGACCGCCGTGGCCTGGATCGAACCCGCGACCTTCGGGTTAGCAGCCGAGCTCACTGTACCACCGATGCAGATCGTTTATATAGGTTCGTGCGTGTTTTTGTATGTTTGCGCGTATATATACAGACAAAATGTAAACAATTTGGGGAGGGGGGTCGGGTAAACCCACAAACCAATCCCCTGGAAACCCCATTGTTATACAGTGAATAATGTTGCCTGCTACCCACAGGTGTGCGTTAGGGGGCGCTTGACGACGCCTTGACAACATTGATGCTATAAAGGATATAACTTTTTCTGTGTTATCATTAAGGACAAACTTGTACGCACTGTGTTGCCAGCAAAATATGCCAGCTTTTTTATGTGTGGTTTACTGTTACAGGCTCCTAAAGAGGAAGACACAATATGTGAGAGTGATAATGAAGACGAAGAAGAATCCACTGAGAAGAGCAGCGAAAGTGGCAGTGAGGATGAGGCGGAAGACGAGTCAGATGATGAAGAGATGGAAGAGGTAGAGCATTCATGCTATATGCATCGTGCTATATCTGCTAAATTTTTTTCTTTGATTTCAATTTTCCCGACAAAAACTCTGTTCATGATGATATGCCGCACTTTTCTTTCTGCTTCCAGGACACGGACTATGTCCATAATTATTACGATGACTACGAAGAGGACGGTGCCTTTAATGAGGACAACCTCGATGATGGCGCCTCCTTCTGAGGCAATACAGCTGTCATGTGTGGCTAAGCACTGCTAAATTTCTTCCATTCCTTCGCGGACTTACGCGAAAGGAGCGCATAACTATTGCTTTCGACCAGGTCCCTCTCCTGATACACTCGAGCAGTCAGTTGCTGTCATTAAAGCGCGTAGGAACTGAGACCTGCATATAACGAACGCGGGTTTGACGAAATGTCGAATATAACGAAGTAAATGTTGATGATGATCGCGGACGGGCGGCGACAACGTGGAGGACAGGGAAGGGAAGGAGGAAGAAGTGGACACGAGCAGTAGAAAGAAAGATTGAATGTTTGGTCTAGGGCTCGGGTCTTTATTACGCGACAGTAAATATGACGTTACTTCGACAATGCCGCGGCGCGTAATATACGCTTATTACGAATATTCGATATAGCGAATACGTTTTCGTGTCGGAAACGACATCGCAAATAACAAGGTTCGCTTATCACAAAAAATGCACGCGCCATTCATGTTCACTCGTTGGCAACTCAGTTTTAAATTAAATGCTTATTCCTACATGGAATCTATATTTGCTGAATCAAACGTTTCAGAAACTGATAAGCTCCATAATGTTTGCTTGCTTCAATTCTGCGTTGTACTCGAAGTACAAGTACACACGTACAAGTACAGAAGATGCATGACTGTCCTTATTAGTATCACTTTACCACATTGTACGTAACATCATGTGGCAGGCGTTCATTGCGCTCGCCGCCAGAGTTAGCGAGGTGTAATTGATGTAGCATGAAATATACGCAAGTTTATTCGAATGTAGAAATACACCACATAAAGGCAAATTCATAGACCAAAAGTTGCTGTTGGACTTTTCGACCACTCAAGCGGTGTGTTAGGACAACGACACGTCTACTAGAGGTTGCATAACGCTCATATTAGATTAACACACTGCAAGCTGGGCGAGTTGGTAATTAACATGTTCGGGTAAACGTGCAGCGCGGCTCATATTAGAGTTAATGCTAAATAGCAGTCTCACTAAGTATAAGCTGGTGAAGTATTCCTTGATAACTTCATTTTGCATTAATAAGTTCATTATCGCAAGATAAAATCGGCATCAAAGTATCATTTAATGAGGTTCGCATAAATTAAATAATATGCGCAGGAACGATAACTATGCACCCTAAGTACTTTCCTTCGTTTTAAAGCATTGGAACGTAAGTTATTGTCCTAAAAGCTCCAAGTTGAGTGTTCGGCTTTTTTGTAACATATTACTGTCCAACTTATATCGCTAAAGAAATTAAGAAGAACAGCTGCTGTCCATACGTATGTCACGGCGCGATCTGCTCATGGAGCTTAATGGCGCCTTGACCAATCTTGCTGTCTGCGCATTTCTTGTTTTTGAAGCCCGATCTCGTGGTGACAACGACGTCTTTGGTATTGTCGAAGGAAAATTTACAAGTACAACTCTATTTTTTATCTTAGTTTGCGTTTTATACACAACTCACGCAATGCGTTGGCAATTACCTGATGATAGTGAGTGAATCCATAAGTAAAACTTTAACTTAAAATAAAGGTATTAAGGTGGGTGGCTTTGTGGTTAGGCGGCCAGGGCACGGGCGGAATCTTGAGTTGTCTTGATAACTAAGGCCTGCAGGTCAGGGTCCGAGCTGCGCAGCGCGGCCTTCCACTGCTCAGTATTAAAGGCGAAGCATTCCTTAGCAATCCCACTTTGAGCGTTTCTATCTATCTATCTATCTATCTATCTATCTATCTATCTATCTATCTATCTATCTATCTATCTATCTATCTATCTATCTATCTATCTATCTATCTATCTATCTATCTATCTATCTATCTATCTATCTATCTATCTATCTATCTATCTATCTATCTATCTATCTGTCTGTCTGTCTGTCTGTCTGGTCTGTCTGTCTGTCTGTCTGTCTGTCTGTCTGTCTATCTATCTATCTATCTATCTATCTATCTATCTATCTATCTATCTATCTATCTATCTATCTATCTATCTATCTATCTATCTATCTATCTATCTATCTATCTATCTATCTATCTATCTATCTATCTGTCTGTCTGTCTATCTATCTATCTATCTATCTATCTATCTATCTATCTATCTATCTATCTATCTATCTATCTATCTATCTATCTATCTATCTATCTATCTATCTATCTATCTATCTATCTATCTATCTATCTGTCTGTCTGTCTGTCTGTCTATCTGCCTGTCTATCTGTCTGTCTGTCTGTCTGTCTGTCTGTCTGTCTGTCTGTCTGTCTGTCTGTCTGTCTGTCTATCTATCTATCTATCTATCTATCTATCTATCTATCTATCTATCTATCTATCTATCTATCTATCTGTCTGTCTGTCTGTCTGTCTGTCTGTCTGTCTGTCTGTCTGTCTGTCTGTCTGTCTGTCTGTCTGTCTGTCTGTCTGTCTGTCTGTCTGTCTGTCTATCTATCTATCTATCTATCTATCTATCTATCTATCTATCTATCTATCTATCTATCTATCTATCTATCTATCTATCTATCTATCTATCTATCTATCTATCTGTCTGTCTGTCTGTCTGTCTGTCTGTCTGTCTGTCTGTCTGTCTGTCTATCTATTTATCTATTTATCTATCTATCTATCTATCTATCTATCTATCTATCTATCTGTCTGTCTGTCTGTCTGTCTGTCTGTCCGCCTACGTCTGGGTGCTCTCGTGAACGCCTCCTTAACTCGGTGTAGATCAAAATTGGCATGGGAGGGTAAGAGGGTTTGACGAATATGACTGTCTGGTCATGACATGACTAACGTGAAAATCCTGTCGCGTACGTCGTCAAACCCTTTCCTCCAGACACATGTGGCACATACCCATATACCACGGGCCGTGGTATACGGATATGTGCAACAGGTGATTTACAGTTTATACTGTCCATCTACCTTGGAACGGCGAGAAGAGACATTGGTAATTTAAATGCGAGAGTGTTAAGAACAACCGACACCGGCAGCATTAACCCGCGGAAATCAAAGAATAAAAATTAAGATTCCAGCACGAATCGAAGCATTCTGCGTGGCATTCAGGTATTCTACCACAGAGCTACGCCAAATCTAGAAACTTCTTTAGGAAAAGACCCTATGCAGGCGTAATGCCCGTGCAACGTTAACTGTGGTTGTAGTGCTGGCTATCCAATTTTATAACAAAGCAATAAACACTACATATGTACTCCTACGTTACATGCGTCATGCCAAGTTAACGTTATAATTGTGGTTCCAGTGTTGACTCCGCTTTTATAGCAGTCCAATAAACATTACATTTGTTTTCCTATGATTCAGCAAAGCGTTGCGACTCCGGAGGAATACACCAACGAAAGTTACGTGTGATATTTACATCATCGCACCGTCCCATGCACTTCGTTTCGATAACACAGACGTGCACGTGTGCTCTAACGTGAGTGCTGATACTACGTCAGACCATAAGTTACCATTTAAACCTCAGTCCAGTCGGCGTGCCCAGTAAGCCCATGATGTGCGCACAACTCCTCCATTGACAAAAAATCACAGCATATCCACGGAGTGAATGATGATGAGTGGGCGAAGCTGCAGAGGTTCATCGGTAAAACGTGAATCTTCCGTGAATTCTGCCCAGTACATCATCACCGACGTGAGATCGGGCGCGTTTATACTAATGGTTCGATGAGTTATGACGACTTGCAGCTCACTTTAATTTTACATGTACGCTGTGAATTTTCATTGTTTAGAAAACCATTGCTTTAGAAAACATCTGGCGTCTTTCGTTAAGCAGCTGGCGTCTTTTCGTTTTGCTTTAGAAACATCTGGCGTTCTTTCGTTTTGCTTTTAGAAAACATCTGGCGTCTTTCGTTGGTTTATTTCATCAATCAACGGCGTTTTGAACAAAATTTTTATTGTTTAATCACGCACAGGAGAAATCTCACCAGGCACTACCTTGGAGGTAAACAACGGCTGCTAATGGGAATGAGAGACAGAAGAAGTCGGCTTTTAGCTAACACTTACACTTCTACTTCTACTAACGTTTCCTACTGGAACATGCCAATGGCTGCTAATGGGGAATGAGAGACAGAAGAATTCGGCTTTTAGTTAACGCGCACGTTTTATTGTTCAACAACGCACAGGAAAAATCTCCCACCGGCACCACCTTGGAGGTCAAGATCTGGTACTAGCGTTACGACTGGTTACGCACTACGACCGCTACGACTACGACAACTACGAGGGACGAACGGGTGCCGCTTTAAGGAGCTTCGCCCCTAAAATGAAGCATATATAGCTACTGGCTGCAGCTGCTTCGCATGAAACCGATTCCCACAAGACGTGGTATCTGCCGAATTTTTATTTACTTCCCGATTTCTATCGGGAAATAAACAACCCGAGCCCTGCCCCTCCCCGCTCACCCGCTTGTCGGTGCGCCCCTGGGCGAAAGCCTTTGTCTCATGCGAACGTGCCGTTGAGCGAACAACCAACGGGTAGTGCAAAATGTCCCATGACCCCCATCGTGGCTCGAGGCGCTCGAAATGCGCGTTCGCTTGGTATTTGCGGCATTCGCGTTACTAAGGAAATATAAAAAAAGCGACGTTCACGTGATATAACGTGCACGGCAAAATAGCCACACATGGATTTCGTCTTCGAGTCATCTCAGGCTAATGCATAAGGGATCATGTGAGTTTTTCTGTGAGCACCTGCACGTTACTCGTGGTACGTGTCGGGAGTTTTGGACGCGCTTACAAAACCTACGTGCCCGAGTCAGATTTGTCTCGTTTGCAATGTTTACATGCGTTGGTGTAGTAATCGGTCAGATATGGGCATACAGGGTGGGGAAAGGAATAGGCATTAGTCTGCAGGTGGCAGCAAGCGTGCTTGAAGCGCGAGAGGTGGAACGAATAACGTTCAGTGCGTTTGCGCTCTTCGTTGAAGACTTTATGGTTGACAGCTTTAGAACAGGCAGTGTTATGTTTAACAGGGCACGTTGTTCAGCTGGTTGGTTCATTACGTGAGAAAAATGGTACGGCGCTAAGATGCATGACGGGGACGAGAGGATGTGCTTGTCGGTTCGTGTCTTCGCCCCCATCCTTTTAGCGCCATACCTATTTTCTGCAAGTGTTACGTTCGCATGCTAACCATGTAAAACCATGTATGCCCCGTACCTATATTTATTCAGTCGGACTTGTACCTTGCAGGTTTCTTGCAATGGTGGCGAGGACCCCTGATATGTTGCACTCCAGGTTTAAACCTGGAGTGCAACGACGTGTACCTCCGGAAAGTCAGGGGTCAAAGGCAGGCTGTTATGTGAAGCACATCATCGGTTAATTTTCATATTTGCATTCACTGAAAAGCTTGCTTTCTTTGGGACTCCGCCAACATGTGGGCGGGGAGGCGCTGCAGTAAGCTTGCCCCACCATCCCCCCACCATATATAGATATACACCTATACCTCTATGGTGCACCCTGCGCACGCCTATGAGCGTGGTTCAAGGATATCCCTTGCCAAGGAATGTCGGGAAAAGGAAGCAAGTGGGAGAAGCGACAGGTCTCCTGTGTGTCATGAAGGCAGATCAGATGCGAAAAAAGCAGCAAGCTAGGCCCTCTTTTGGTGTCAGCGTTGTTCCCACACTTCACACATTTCGACAATTGATGTACCGAAGAAAAGGCCACGCTCACACTGAGGGGCTTTGCAAAAAGTTCACAACGAAGTTGTTGCGGCCTCTTAGCCAACTGGGCTGGTAATGTGTATACTTCAACTGGGGAGCTGTGGAGCGACTTTTGAGTTTGTCGCTCCACAGCTCCACAGGAAGGTTCTCCGTTTGTAAATAAACCCTTTTCTCATGACAATGCACTAAAAATGTAAAGCTGCTGGTCGAATCATTTCACACTTTTGCATGCTTTAGTTGCACTTATGAACTCTCCATAACTTCATGTATGTTAGCTTTTTGTTTCCAATTCATGTACATCGCTGCACGGTGACGTGCTCTCTTCGTCCTTGTTTTACGCGCTGTCGTTCACTTCAAACTAGGCAACACCAACTAGCCTAACGTCGTACCCTCATGTATAATCTATACACGTAGCGAGCAATTTTTTCTTGTGGAGAGGGTGGTTGAGCAAAGTGATTTTCATGCAAAGCGCGCGGGCCTGTGGGCTCTTATTTGGGAGGGAAATGCATATCCGGAACACGGACAAGAGATTGGAGGAATCAAGGAGGATTTAAAATCCTCCTTTAGCCCAGGTAAAAATATCCAACTGGCTTTTAGCTGTTTTAACTGGAAACAGCTGGGTCCATCTGGAAGCCAAGGGGTTACCAACTGATTCGAGTTGGTCCCCAGCAAGAAACTCCAGTCTGGAAATGGAACCAGCTGGAACCAGTTGGTCTGGAAATAAAACTAACTCTAACCAGTTGGTCAGAAAACAGCACCAGCTGGTACTAGATGGTCTGGAAATAGAGCAACTTGGAACCAGTTGGTCTGAAAACCAGAAAGAGCCAGTTGGTCTGGAAATGATTAAACCAATTAAGTGGGCTGGAGCCAGAACGTACGTACTGGCTGATCTAGCAGGAACCTCTCGTTTGTGTAGAATCAGCTGCACCCCAGGCCAATCGTACCCAGGATTAAGTGTTGGTGCGGAACTGCAAGAAAGAAATGAGATTTTGCAGGTGGTCTATACGAGTGCGCAAGGCGGTAGTGTATACTGTAACACGAGCTATGCTACACGACGAGGAAATGAAATTTAAGGCTTACAGTCAGTTAATAACATTATAATACATTCTTTATTTTTTGGCATGTGTAAAAGACATCGTTACATGCCATCGAGATGAGGCAAAAGGAAACAGATATAACTGTTCCCTGACTAGGCCTACATCCCGGCTTGTGAAACACACACACACACACACACACACACACACACACACACACACACACACACACACACACACACACAACACACACACACACACACACACACACCCACACACACACACACACACACACCACACACACACACACACACACACACACACACACACACACACACACACACACACACACACACACACACACACACACACACACACACAACACACACACACACACACACACACACACACACACACACACACACACACACACACGGACGGACGGACGGACGGACGGACGGACAGTTCACATTGCTTTCACCAAAGGTTCTTTTTATTGGTTAAAAATTGGAGCACTGACACAAACAACACTTGCTTACTGCAGTAGGTTTTGGTTGCAAGTCAAAATTTTCAGTTCTGCTGATATCATATGCAGACCAAGCTGTGTGCCTCGCCTCCCCAACTGCATTGTATGTCTCCTCAAACTGACACATTCATATATTTGCTTGTGAAAATATTTGTCTCATGCTTACGTGCGTGTGTCCTGTGTCATTGGTATTTGTTGGCACTGGTTCGATTTGGGACCAGAAGCCAGCAAGGTCCGGTTGGGACGAGCTGACAACTGGTTTTCAGCTGTGACCAGCTACCTGGTTCTAGCTGGGATCAGCTGGCAACTGGTTCCAGCTGGGAATTGTTCCATAACCCAGTTCGACTGCTTCCAGCTGGAAGCAGCTAAAACCAGTTAGAATTTTTTCTTCTGAAAGGGACAAAAGAAAAGGTGGATTTCGAGGGAAACGGGGCCCAGGTGGTCGCCCTCCTCAGATGTGTGCCTGCATAATCGACTCAATGCTTCGTCGGGATGAGAAACATAAATCTACAGACAACAATTAGCAATAGTGAGCAGTCCTCTTGATTTCAGTTGAGTATGCTGCATCACTTGGGAAACTGCATCCAATACTTTCCAGTAGTTTTTCATTAGCGGACGCATGTTACCGGAAACCCACTCTACAAAAGATGGCCACACCTGTGGCAACGTGTTCACATCTGTGGCTTAATCGGCACTTTTAATGACGACACAAATATACCACCTGTAATCTGTAACTACAGAACGCATTATTTATGGCCCGATCGGAGTACAGCGCAGCTGTGTTGCTCCTCTGGTTGCTCTTCTTGGTCTGTGCTGTTCACGAGCAGTGACGCCGTGACGCCACAACGTGTGTTGTATTGTGCCCTAGTTATAGCCAACGTTTTTAGATAGCTAAAAACGTTGGTTATAGTATCCTGGCCGTATGTACCACGTACCGGCCGTGCCTCAACTTTTAGTCCACTGTATCTCAACCATGGAGTTGAAATAGTTTGGGTTTTCCACTTCGGACGGCGGCGGCGGAAGATGGCTTTCGCGGAGTCGGCAAGCCATGATCCAAGCCAAGTGGATTACTTTCCGTAATTTTCTCTCTTTTTGTGGTTTCCGCAGGCCGTTGAAAGCAACAGTTTAAACGGTAACGTTGAACTTGTGTTTGTCCGCTGCGGTGAAACTGGAAAGATCAGTGTAGTGCCGCTATGGAGGCCGACAAAGATACAGATATCATTGAGGTCATGCAACGAAAGCCTGAGCAACAAGCCGGTGATATCGTTGTGTACGAAGTGCACGATAGTGACTCCGAATTCTCCGACGTTCTTGATGAATCTTCGGTCCTTGTCGCCGACTCATCTGCTGTAGGGGATGATACCTCCATCCTGGAGATTGTGGACTCGGTGAGTGTAGCATGCGTTGAGATTTTTTTTTTCATTTGTGGAGTGTTCTTCATCGCGGATGTGGGATGTGTCAAGCTGGAAGCACGCGTTCCTACGTTCCCTCCAAACCCCGCCTTTCTGCCAGAATCGGCGCAAGATACCGCAACAACATTATTGCTTGTGCGAATCCTCGCTCGTGTCGAGAGCCATTATGTTTGTCGCAACCATTTCTCCGAGCAAAAGCTTCATGTTCACCGCCGTGCAACAATTGAACCGTAACGGCTACCTGCTGGTTATCCTAATATAAGCTGAATGAGAGAAAGCGTACAAAGCTACCACAGTCGCAAAAGCAACTATCTGCGGGGATTTGAATTATTTCATTAATATAATAAAGGTCTTATCATGCGCTCCATTGACTTTCGATTCTGTTAAGGGCATGCGAAGCTGTAGCAGATTGTCTCATCTCTCTATATCTGTAGTAGCAGATCGATTCACCCGTATCACGTCATTTTAATTTTCGTTCGTGCTTATAAAAACAGCCTGTCTATTCCTCGCAGGATGAAGAACCAGGGAATACACAGCTGTCAGGCATTGTGACGTCCATGTAAGTCAAGTTCGTGAGCCTTTTGATGTGTGTGGTTTTTTGTTCACTATAAAAGGCATTAGGAAGTGCAAAGAATTAAGAACTGCCTCACTGCACGCTAACATAGTTTGAATGTGCAAAATTAGATAAAGTATCATCGTTTGATCTATTCGTTCGCTTTGTAGCGTGTGTCAACTCGCAATTCGTGCTTGTTAATCGAAAGCTTTTCAGATACTTCATAACAGGTAGTTCAAGTACACTGCATACAAAGCACTCAGTAAATAAGGAACCATGCGCAATGCTGGCTATGAAATGCCGTATTACAACAGGCATAAAATTCGTTCACATTTCCTTTGAATACCTCAATGGCACTCTAAAGAATGCCTCATCAGGCCCCACTGCAAATTTCGTTATATATGGACAGTTCTGGGACAACATTGCTGAAGGCCTCCTTGTTTGTGGCATTAAGCACACGGTTTTTGCACGAAGTGTCGTGCGGCATCCGAAGTTTCGGTTAATACTATTGCAGTGCTTGGGTGTTGATGTAGGCCGCAGGAATGTATGAGTAATTGGAGAAGTTTGAAAAATCTATTGGTGAACCGCATGTGACACATTTATTATCACAATGTGCATTTGAGAGCACCTTCACATGAAAATTTTGCATTGCTCTAATGAACATAGACTTCAACATCACATTTCAGTTTCAACGTAACACACAAGCAGTTTTGAAGTAGTGGAAGACAAACCAAATTAAACATTTCCTTCATTGCATTTGATAATTTGACTTCACATATACACATGCATGCTCACATATAGGGCATTTCTGCTGTATCATTCACGGAGTCTAAAAAAAAATAAAACATTAGCAAATTTGTATGAGCGAAATCAAATGCCAGTTGTTTAGGGTCTTGTATGAGAATCTGGCAGCCACGTTAAAGAACACCAGATGGTCGAAATTTCCGGAGCCCTCCACTACGGCGTCTCTCATAATCATATCGTGGTTTTGGGACGTAAAACCCCAGATATTATATGAGAATCTGGCAGAAATAGTCACGGCTGTCATTATGGTGCAACTGGTGCTTGCCTTTCTGTGTGCAAGTTTGCTCAATAGAGTTAGATTCTTCCAATATTGACAATGTATTTGTCTTCCTCATCAATGCAGTCTCTGTAAGGATAATGCTTCGCAGTCATGTTCTTGCAAATGCCTACCCACATATCCTTTATTGTGGTTTGGTCCTGTAAAGTTCCTCAAGTACTTTTCGTTAGAGTCACTCCTGCCATGGTGATCTAGTGGTTATATTGCTCGAGTGCTGAGCCGAAGGTCGCGGGATCGAATCCCGGATGTGGCGGCCACATTTTTGATGGAGTCAGAAATGCTTGAGGTTCGTGTACTTAAATTTAGGCGCATGTTGAAGAACTTTAGGGGGTCGAAATTTCCGGAGCCCTCCACTAAGGCGTGCCTCATAATCATATTGTGGTTTTGGGACGTCAAACCCCAACAATTATTATTATTTTCATTGGAGTTCTTGCATGTATTCAAGTTATTTCTATCTTGAATATGTGAATCATGGAAGCTCTGCACAATCAGTAGGTATGTAACTATATTTGCCTTACATTGCAGTTCAAGTTTGGCAGGAGTATTCTGCTTGCGAGTGTTGTTTTTGCGCTGTACCCTCATGATGAACTGTGCAGCATAAATTCCTGATTCAGTATGAACAAAGTGTGTTATACAGTGTGGTTTGAACATATGTAAGTACTACTGCAAGCTATGTATGTCCATAATGTTTTGAGACTGAGTCCATAAACGAAGGTAATTTAACGCTCGCGTTAAAAAATAAGAAAAAAAGAAAAAAATTGCTCAAGGTCATGACACGCTAACTCAGCTTCTCGCCCCTTTGTGATCCCCTCCTGTGTAGCTCTCAGTGCACTTGCTGGGATGAGGAGAGAGAAAAAGTGCTTAAAGCATGCAACAAATCCCTGTAACTCCGCCGGTACTTGACGGATCCTAAACATTTTTGTGGCAATCGATTCATGAAGCAGTTAACTTGGATAACGAGGTCATTCGATTGTATTTGGAAAAGTGTTGCAGGACCCTTTTAATACACTCGTAACATTCGCGACTGCAATGATACTTATCGATGTAAGCATCACGGAGAAGCTTACATGTTTGTGTGGCAGTCTTGTGAAGCTTCACACAGAACATTATCTTTACGCACGGTCCAAGGTCACTCACAGTACTAGTATCCACCAATGAGTACAGCAGCAGACCTTTCCACCACTTAGTGCCATGTGGCGACTGTTTCAGCGACCAACAAGTATAACACGAGTAACCGCAACATGATGCTGCACAGTAGCTCCAATGTACATACATCACTTATGCAGAAGGAAATGAATTGGCTGCAAATACCTCATTGAGACATTATTGTGTTATGAAATGTTCGTGCTTTCTGCAGTTCATGAGCACATTTGACTATAGCACAGTACAACACACAACTGGCTATTGCTTCCGGTAACTCTTGTAGGCTCGAATGAATCGTGAAAACTGTGTTTTTTTTATGTATTATAGGAGACGTGTGAGTATGCCCTCATCGGTTTCTCCAGATGTACCGGCACCTCTAACATCTCAAGGAAGGTGTGAAGCAATGACCCTAGTAAGCTGGAATGTTGACGGACTGAACCAGAAATACCTGCATCAGCGAGTTATAGCTGTTTGCGATGAGATATTGAGGTAAATTTCACTTTTTCATTGATTTGACTTTGTAACATACTACATGCTTGTAGTATGTTGCAGCAGAACAGGAGGTTGTGATTGTTGCCAAGTACCTTTGATAGTGAAACACAGTTGTTAACCAGTTGTGATTGAAAAAAAGGCATGGTTTATTCCTTTTCTTTATTTTTGCATTTTTGTTGATGTTGGAAGCACCATGGTTACATTTTGACTTGGTCGAAGACACATTTGTCAAATACACAAAATTCAGAGCTCTTGTTGTGTGCGAACATTGTGGCTTTCTTGAACACTCATTCTGAGCTGTATAGGGGCTGTGAAGATTTCAGTGCTCGATTATAGTTTTAACTACTGAGCTGCACTTTCGATTCCCAGATGCATTCAGATTTTCAGAAATGGTCGAAATGATCACTCGATAAGTCAAATACTATGTACATTTAATTAGAAAGAATAAATTACAAGACATGCTAAAAAAGATATTTACTGTACAGTTCATTTACACATACCTGCTTGTTCTGCTCATGTCGCTCACACTCGCGCTGCCTGCTGCTCTGCTTTTGGTTGGTCTTCACACTCTTGTAGCTCTTTCATGGCTGCCTGAGTGATTCCACACACACGCGTGCACTCGCACAATTGCGGAATGTTCCCGGAATTCTTCCCTGAAGCGTCTCTCTTCCGGCAACGACGCTCGCTGCACCCGGTGTGCGCAACCCCAAGGGGCCGCCCGCCCTCTCCCTTGGGGCCCTCATGCACAGCCATAGAAATGGGGTGCCATGTCAGGTGCAACCCCTTGGCAATGCACTCACCGGAGAAAGAAAAGGGAAAAAAAAAAGGAAAGCCATGTACGCTTCCTTACATTCAGTAGTGCTTACAAAATTTAATGTCCTCAATAAACGGAGAAAGGAAATAAAGGCACAAGCCAGTTTAGCACCATAACAGACATCTGAAGTGTAATTAGCTGCTCTAACACACAAACCTGACTCGAATGAAGCGTTCTGACTCTGCACGACGCAACACCTCAGTTCTTTTGGGTACTGTGCAGAATGCCGTGGTAGCTGCACTATCGAATCTTCGTTTGGTTTGTCAGCTCGTGAATCCGTTTCCAGGTGGTCACTCATGCTGATGGATGTCCATCCCTTGAGCTCGGTCATGTGAGCAGTGGTTGCAAAGCGCGAGGCATAGCGTCAGTCGATCTCGGTGACGTGGTAGGTGTCACATGGTAGGATGCACATGACCAGCAAAGGCGCTCTAACACTTGGCCTGCACCTTGGTTGGCTTCCCTGTCTGTTCAGGTGCTCGTAGTACAAACACGATGTTTCCGGCCTCATTGAGTCGTGCTGGGAAATGTCTGCGATCGTATACACTCTTACTCCTCTCCTTCTCTTGGAGGATTCTTTGTCACACTTGTTTCCACAGCTCACTGGGTTCCTCCCATTCCACTTTGTCACACTCAATGATCCACGTCAGAGTGACACGATGGAAATCTGGCTGATAACCATGTGCATCTCGAAAGGTGTCTTTCCTGTCATTTTGTTCACCACGTTGTTCATGTTGAACTGTACTTAACCTTTCGTCCCAGTCGCATCACTTTCAATCCTTCATGGAGGTCACGCTAATGGGAAAAACTGCTTGGTCTACTCTCTCCATCACCAACCGATTCGCTTGCAGGTGCCGCATTGAGTGTAGCACATGGTGAACGGCTTTCGCACTGCAACACTCTTTAACACGCACATGATGGGATGCTGCTGCCTTGGTACATGATAGTCGTCCTGGGCAGAGCTGTCTTCATTATGCACCCCTGGAGTGCATGGAGAATGTTTTTAGTCTATGTGTTGCGCATCGCCACAAGTCTCACAAGTATGAGCAAATACTAGTTGTGTCTCTTGCTCTACACAGACAGTCCCAATGGTCAATGTGGACCACCTCAAAGGTTTGCTTGCCTTGCAGAAAGGGGTTCAGAAGGCCTTCTCGCCTTCTGTTGGGCACCTGATTATCAATGCTCTCAAAACACTGAGAAATGTGCCTTCGTGCATAATTACGTGTCCTTGGGAGCCAGAAATTTTCAAGCATCTTAGAAGCCATTCTGTCCAATGCAAAATGGCCCATAAGGTCCGTAAGGTCGTTGTGACAGAAACTGTACTTTGAGTCTAGTGCCGGAGTAATGGCTGCGACTATGCCGTTGCTTACACCTGCTTCATTATGAAAGGGTCACTTTTGCGTCGCCCTTCTGTTGCCTTTCCGTGCCCTTCCCTTGCTGAATAGCATGCTTTATACCTGCAAACATCTTTGCCTTAAATGTAGGTCTTTCTCACTTTTGTGTGGTGCTGTAGTCTGGCTACTGACTCTGCTTTAACATAGTGTGCTGTACTTTGGTAAAAATATGGAAAGCTGTAACAGCTCAGTGGTGCATACTTGCAGTAGAGGCCCTTGTGAGTTCAACCGTTTTGCATAAGCACTCGCAGTTATAGCTTCAACTGACCGCAAGGATGCCATCACATCTTTGAGAATCATGACTGATTGTTGCATTACAGGTTGGACCCGGATGTGGTTTATCTGCAAGAAGTCGTACCTGAGATTGAGCCCAGTATCAGGCTCAGGTTCGCGCGCTATCTGTGCATACCCGATGAATCGCAAGGCTACTATGTTATGACACTGTTAAAGGAGGAAACGGTGAAGTACAAGAGTCACAATGTCGCACAGTTTTCATCCACCAAAATGGAAAGACACTTTGTTCACACTGAGGTGAGTGACGCTTGGTCTTATACTCTTTCACATGGGCACCTGTGGTAGTGATTCAAAAGGACACTAAATAGTGTAACGCAGAGAAATAGACACAACGCCTGTGCGCTAGGTCTTTCCTTCCAATAGAAACGGCTATACCCACTTTCCTTTTTAAAGGGGCACTGACAAAACTTCAGCCTCGAAATGTGCCCTTCATTCGATTGCGCGGTATGCATAATTCTTTTTGGCCAAATTTGAATGGTGTCCGTCACCTGGAAGATATTTTATTTCGAGTGCAAACAGAGTACGCAAGCTCAACGGGGCATTGAGCACCCCGCGACATCGACATTACTGTCACGTGTTCGGTGTGGCTTGTACCATCCTGAGGGACGACGCACTAGTAATGATGACGTCGACGATCTGAGTGTTCTTATCATGGTGCCAACGCCTGGAAACTCTCTCTCCCAGTGGCTCTCCTCACTTCTCATGCCTGATCTTCGTTGCGCTGCTTCGAATGATTTTGAATGTGCTCGTCAGTGGACGTGTTGGGGAACCGTTGTGCGCTGCATTCGTGTTCTTCGAAGCGCGGAAAAAGCAGAAAGAGTGTGTCATTTCATTACACTTATGGTACACGCCAAGTAAGGTATAGAGCAATATTATCACCAACAACTAACACCTAGATAGTGTTAATATAGAATTTTAGTTCGTCTGTAGACTTCCTTGCATATGATTAGCGTAATACCGGCTTACTGTAGCCATTAACGTTAGTGGCTGGATAGGTGGGGCCAGAGCCGTATATTCCCTTTGGGAGAGTTCGGCGCTCTTTTGATCTCGCCGCCAGTCTGGCAACAGCGCGCTTCCGCGCCGCTGACGCCATTTCGTGCCGAGGTTTCTCGTGATGCTGTACCCGTGACGTCGCTGTCGGCATTTATGTTTCCTCTGTGACCGACCTGGTGTGTCTTTGCTGCTGTTCGTGCACGTGTCGGCTGCGTGGAACATCGTGGACCTACACGGACGTCGCAATGGGGGCTTGCAGCGCAGTAGCCCGCGGCGGCGGGAGTTGGCGACGCTAGGTTTGTCACGTTACGTTGACGCGAAAACAGAGCACTCTATACTCCCACTTGCGCGACGCACTACGTCGCCTTGACGCATGCGCAATTGAGCGCACTTGGCGTCCCTTCTTCACGTAGAGACACAGACGCACTTCAGTCTGGATAACGTCGCCGGCGTGGAATGCAGCATGTCGCATCTCGCGCCGGCTGCAGCCGGGGCGCGTTGACGGACGCTGGGCGCGTCAGTCGCATCGCGCGTTGGCCTATAGAGTGCTGCACGTTTGTTAGCGTAGCGTCACTGTGCCGAGCGTGCGCGCGCGTCGACGTTACGCTGCAGTATATCAGCCCCTTAACTCGCTGAAGAAAGGATTCGCCAGAGACGGAGCGTTGCGGGCGCACGCCAACGCGAGCTTACAGTGCCGCGGCACAAAATGGCTGGCGGACAGCGCCGCCGCTAAATTTGGATGGTTGGTTGGCTCCGCCCCTCCGCCGAACTCTCCGAAGGAATATACGGCTCTGGGTGGGGCCATCTGGCGGCGCAAAGAAGAAAGAACCTGGCAAGCACAGAATTGTTATTGCAGAAGCCAGCGTATTCTACTTCTCTGTTAGTGTACATTCGTGGCAGCGGCGTAATTCCGAATGCATTACTACCTTGTTAAACTTTTTTTGCTCACGCACATCCGGCAAAAACAGATAAATGTACGTATCTCTCGTTGTGGTTGTCCAAAACATCATAAGATGTCGATATCATCGTCCGGTAAACCAATATTCCGTAAACCCCTTTGCGTATATCGGAATGCCGTACACGCTAAAATTTTCTAATATACATAGCTAATTGAGACGTACCAGCAAGCATGGCCCAAGCGCGTGTCCCCAGGCACTTCCTCATCGCTGCTAGGAACGGTGTTCATTTCCGCATTGCTGCTTTGCAAAAGGTCAAAGCAAAAATGATTTGCGACGACATGAATTGCGGCGATTCCCAAATCCAGAATGTTGTCTTCATCACTTGACACTGTTGACGGCGACGACAGTGATACCAGCACCTGGGGACGACGACACAACTGCATGTGTGCGCCTAGCAAACGAAATGTCAGCTGAACCCACATCACTTCCTTCTGTGGCCATGCAATCAGCTGGGGTGCAGTCTGGAAGGGACCACGAGGCAGCGCTGCCAGCACTACTAATTGGCGGGCTGGCCACTTGTTTTGAATCATGCTCGATACTGCTCATATTAATCAATGTAACAGGTAGTTATTCGTCCCGCCGTTGCATTTTGAGTCGCGAATCGCTACTAGGAGGTCGACAGCTACTCGCCGATGCAAAAATATTGACATGCATAAATTGGATGTCAGTGCTGTTTTAAGGTGTCCACATATTTATTTAACGTAGTGATACTAAAGCAGAAACATTAGCTCACGCTGACCTATGATGACGTGCTTGATACCAGGAATGTCTCAGCGTGGAATTATTGTATGGACGCAGAAATGTACGCGCTTATTGCAGTTTCAGTCAGCGCACTGCCGTTCAAGCCAAGCTTCATTGCAGATTCACATCGGCAACGTTGCGATAGTAGTACATGAAGAGAACATTTGACTGACGTTTTAAAACTTTGGACAAATGAAATCACTACATCCCAGTTCAGATAGATTGGTCAAAGCTTGCTCTGTGCGTCTTGCAAATGGCCACATGACCCGCCACCCAATATGTATGTTTTACATCTTAGAAGGAACTAGATGGCGGCGATCACTTTCTTTCCCTCCCTCTATATAATATTGTATATGATGGAGGCATGGTCACAGGTTTGGGGAAGCACCAGAGAAGAGAACAAGATAGGGAAATTAGCTAGCCCTTGCCTAATTAAAACATGCCCAGAAGCTTCACTATGGGTCCTCGTTTATTGCATATTTCATAAAGACTTTCAAATGGCTTAAAGGGAAGCTGAGGTGGTTTTGGAATTCGGTAAAACTCGTGGTTACAAAGGACCGACATTATTGTCGACGATGTCACAATTTTTTCCGTGGTTGTTGCAGCGAGAGCTTTAAAATACGCGGAAGAAAAGTTTGTCTTGCTCCGCCCACGCTAGCGTGCCGAAAGTGTGGGCGTGGAAACGAACTAGTACGTCATTTTCGGTGACTTTAGCAGAGCCGCACTATACTCCGACGGAATGTTCCCACCGCTCACTGATCCCAACTGCAAGAGTGCTATTTATGCACTCGAGGCTCAAGTAATTATAGAGACGCTGAAAGTTTGTAGCTGGATGACGATATCTGCCATAACGATGAACAGCCGAGCGCAGTGTGAACAAGCATCTATCGTATCTTCAACCGAGGTCCTCTGTGACTAACTCCGTCTGCGTGGTCTCAAACACGCGACCTGGCCCGCCTATGACCAACTTCTTCCTTTATATAATTTTTTTTTTCATATTAAGTGTGTTCATAACTTACACAGACGTGACTGGTCTCAAGCATTTTCTTCGTGAGGCGCCCCATTCGGTCAGCCATGTGTTAAAACAAACGGGAAACAAAAACTCTTTATTTCAGAATTGGCATCCAGATTTACAGGTTTGTCATTCTCGAGAGCAGTTTCTCGAAGCCTGATGTCATATTCCCTTCAGAATTGACCCGTATATAAGAAGGCCTTCTGTCAAATGGCAAGGTTAGCTGACAGATTGTTCAAACCCCCTCCCCCTCTCCCCCCGCTGCAACCTTCTTCACCATACCTGCCCATCGGGAGACTAAATTTCGCGGCTGCGGCCCGCTAGACGAGGTGAGTTAGAGACCCCTTGTGTACGCCGTTTCACCTTTGTGTTGAATCGCTGGAAAATCTTTTTATTTGCTCATATTTTTGCTCCGCTGATTTTGCTCCTTGGCTCTTCAACGTGCCTGTCTTCTGCTGTTCTCACGTAGGCAACCTTCAACAACAAGGATCTCGTTCTCCTGAACACCCACCTCGAGAGCATGGGCTACTCCAGCGAAGTCAGACAAATGCAACTTCGGAGATGCTTTCGTCAGTGCAGGAAAGAACCTCCAGGAAAGACAGTAATCTTGGGAGGCGACATGAACTTGAGAGACCACGAAGTGAGTGTGCGCCAGTCTTGCAAAAGTATGCACATTTAGTGAAAACGGGTGCGCAGAAATTTTTAAAGGCAAAGCGCTGAATTATGTTGCTATTTGGCTAGTGGAGATATTCTGGTGTATTTTTTGTCGAAAATTGAAGAAATTAAATAGTTTTTCCTGCTGATTTGAAACACGTCATAATATATCTTGCAGGTCAGCTAGTTCATGAGATACACAAAGCAGCCCCTCTATAGTTTCTGTAGACAGTAGGCAAGAAAGCATTCAGCAGAAAGGGAATATTACGAGATAGCTAGATACTGTAACGTGCAATAAGTGCAACGCTGCAAACAGTATACGGATGAAATCTTGACTAGTTATTCTGCAGTTGACCAAAATTCATTGTTCATACCATGGCTACCATAAAGAAAAAAACAAAATCAAATTTGAAAAATATATCTTGCAGCTAATGACAGTTCTGCTGTCAGTACTTTGTGATACACAGTTTAGGCTTCATGGTGGTAAAAAAATAGCTACAGCTCTAGCTGTTCTAGATCATGAGATACCACTCCTACAAGTGACCCAAAAGCTTCTCAGAATCAGCTTGTACTCGTTGCATAGATCTAAACCGTGCTTGACATATACTGATCTTATGAGACCTAAGTTGGCCTATACACAGGAAAGAGTAGTTTTAGATTTCAATTAAGTAATAAAAAACTCTCTTTTTTTCCCTTTGATGATATTTTGGTCTCTGCAGCCCATGTCCCCCCTTAATTAAGGTCTACTTGACACACAGTTCCTAAATCAACAAACGTCTATGTTGGCTACGTTTTGATGGACTTAGTATGAAAAAAATTTCCAGCTTTGTCCGAAAGGCAAAGGATTTGTTGTGGTAACAAAGCAGTCGAAAAATACACAAAATAAGGTTGGACACAACCTTAATTAAAACCTGCAGTCCTTGCCAGCGGCAAGTTGTCTATTCGTCCACTTTAATTTCTTCACATCTATATCGTGGTTTTGGGACGTTAAACCCCAGATATTATTTTTATTATTATTATTATTATGTATATCACAATTATTACAATACACTTAAAAAAGCAGCACAATTCACGTCTCCTATACCTTCCTTGGCTTCATTATCTGCTGGTTTTCATTAAGGTTGTGTCAAACAAAGAAACGAGCCCTCGAAAATTCCCTTCTTTCATTCATGCAGAGTGAGGTTTGTAGTTTTATCGGCTGTACAAGCCACACTAAACATTCGCTTATGATAGTGTAGTAACTAGCATGGTGTCATGCACGCACCACCAAATGTGAACAGAAAATATGTCTTAGCGAGGTCTCCTCTCCCCTTTTGTCCGTGTCTGCATGCCTTACGTTCTTTCATGATAAATCCTTGCCGTATATCTCAACTTTCTGCTATTCTAGGTCTTCAAGATCTAGGGCAGTACTGCCAACACGTGGTTCTCCTGAAACCTGAAGAAAATGTCTAGCAATCATATTATGGCACTCTGAGCCAATTATCTTGAGATCTTCGTCTCTGGTTGGCCTACTGAGTTAACGATGGATTCAAATTCATCCCCCTGTGACAGAAAATCAAGTGATTATCCACGTAACAAAATACCCAGTGGTCCATTCACCTCAGGCGCTCTTTAAGTCTTGGTCAGTATTGTTTAGATATGCACCACTAAGGCTAAGGGTCAACATGAGAACAAATGCAAACGTCCTGATTTAGGTGCATACACCTTCTCATTACCTTAACACCATCAACTCTAAGTACATGGACAGGATTTTTAGAACTGCCACCTTTGAAACACCACATTCGTTTCGTGAAAACCGATTCTGGCACTTGTTCGTTAATACAATCTTTAACACAATTTAACAGAATTCGTCATGCAGCAGAGAGTATCAAGGGTCTTCAGTATCCATGCTAAAGGCCATCTGCACATCAGGATTCTCCTCTGTCAAAAACTGAACTGGCAGCTGTGAGTTACACAGGCAAAATGGGTCTGAAAAAATAGTGAAGCTAAACTGCTGCTCGAGTAACTTGCTGCCGCAGATTTCGGAATCCTAGCTCTGCAGCAAGTGCCGAGTCCTAGCTTTAGTCCCTATATAATTTTTTAAGCCTAACCTGAAACTCGCAGACTTTTAAGCTTGCCGCACTGCATAACTAGATTTATTCCTGAAGACAGAAAGCCCAAGTTGTAGTATTTCAGACTTCTCTCGTGCCATATGGTACGAGAGAAGTCTGAAATGGTACAACTTGGTCTTTCTGTCACCAACAATGGTGCCAACATGGCACCAACAATGGCACCAACAACATGGTCACCAGTGAATCAACAACAGTGAACCAACACCAGGGCACCAACAACATGATCAACAGTGAAATGGTCCATCTGCTATAGCAGATGGACCATTTCACTTTTTTTTGTTGTTGTTGTGCAGCGCATATACACTGGTGGCATTGCATGTTCTATATCGCATGGCTAATCAGTCAGGCGCCATTGTTGGTGCCATTGTTGGTGCCATTGAAAGCGGTGTGTAGGCAGGTGGCCTTTACTCACTCTGAAAGTGCAGAGCTCCCTCGAGAGAAAGTGCCCATAACCTTCTGTTCTGAAATTTTGCACTTGGAGGGATCATGCAACATTTTTTGAACACGGTCAGGAAACACTGCCGGATCAGTAGTCGAGGCTTTTGAGAACACGTGAGCCAAACGTTATAGCACAGCATGCGGCCTGAAATTTGCAATTAATTCTCAAAGTCAGCTAAAAATCGCTCCCTCTTCTCGACGAATGATGCCATAAACCCAAATGACGGTGCCATAAAACCAAAGTGCACGGTTATTGGCTGATTTGAGCATCGCGAGCTGCATAGTTACCATGGCTGCCGCGGGATGGCGCCACATGCCCACGCACGTGCTCACGATCACACTGGAAGTAAGCCACATGTTCGAAGAAGAAAAAAAAAGAAGAGAAAGTGCGCAAGGTCATGACATGCACTGACAAACAGACGTAGCTTCTTGCCACCCTTTTCATTCCCCCCTCTGTGTAGCTTTCAGCGCACTCGCTGTTACGAAAGGAGAGAGAAAACGCTTAAAGCATGCGGCAAATCCCTGTAACTCCGCTCGTACTTGACGGATCCTAAAACTTTTCGCGGCTGTTGATTTGTGAGGCAGTGGACTCCTTTAAGGAAGCCACTTGACAATTACTTGGAAAAGTGTTGCAGGGCCCCTTTAAAGCTGAAAGTTGGGCTAGTTGGTTGTGACTTCGATGTATATTACTAGCGAAAATAAAACAGGGACAAAGGAAGATGCATACAGGGCGATCGCTAGGTCTACACCATGCAGTTGTTTCACACCTTGCAGACATGATCATTACCGCATGATCTACACGTCGCGTTTGTTTGCAATACCCAAACTTGATGAGGGGGTGTGGTTGATGCCCCCCCCCATCAGGTTTGGCAATTATAGTTAAAACTCAGTCTAATGAAACCCGGTTCTACGAAGTTCTCGATCTAACAAAGAAATTTCCATTCCTCGGCAGGTACCTATGTTGCCATCACCCCAAATTAACACTGCTAACTTGGCTCCAAACCCGATTTAACAAAGCTTTTCCTGAAGTAGGTGAGCAAAAAGGGGCGTGATCTAATTTTGACACAGACAGGTTTTTCTTCCAGCATGCGCTCTATCGCTATTAAGTTAAAATGTGTAGCCACCCTAGTCATGACCTTAATGTTATTTTGACGATGCTGAAGCCGTGCCCATGCACAAAACATTGGACTGAACAGTCGATAGTGCTCTTACGTACCTAATGGGGCTAGGTGCGTCGGTGCTTTATTGTCCCTGTAGACGCTCGCACAGAAGCACCATGGTGGTTGCTTTCATTATTTCATGGTTTATGCGGCATATGGCACTGACTGTTTCCTCGCAACTTCCTCGCTAGTTGGCCTGCTTGCACAATCACTGCTATCACTGTTCTCTTTGTCTTCATTTGTCGGCAGCCTGTCACAGCTTAATGTGACACGGTTTTTATCGTCCGGGCATGGGAGGTGTTTCACATGCACAGGCGTGAGGCAGTTTTTGGGCTTCGCTACGTTACAAGTTCATATTTCTAAGGACCGAGAAATCCCTTTCTTGATTTTACGAACTTCCTGATTTAACGAAATAATTCGAGCGGGACCATCTCTTCGTTAAATCGAGTTTGAACTGTATCAGGTTTGGGCCTAGAGTTAACCTCGATCTCTTCAATCTTCCCAGGTTGACTCGATCGGTGGCCTACCTGATGGCATCCAGGATGCGTGGACGGCGTGTGGTTCAGACCCAGGCTCGTGCTACACGTGGGACATGATGTGCAATGACAACTTGGACTTTGGTAAAAAGGTCACCGCCCGCCTGCGGTTTGACCGTGTTTATGTTCGCCACTCAGAGCCGGCTCATTTAATGCCAGTTTTTTTCAAACTCATTGGACAGAAGAGGCTGGAAACCGAACAGTGCTTCCCCAGTGACCACTGGGGCGTTGCCGTCCAGTTCAAGTGTCTGTGACCCCCATGACACACCTTTCATGTGCAAATACCATGTATTCAGGACTGATAGTGAGAAAAAGATAGCGTTACCTATTCCTCTCACAAAACCAGAAAGCAGCATGCAACAAATTCTGAACGAAGGTGGCAATGGTGGTCTCGTTTACAAACGTGCGCGTTTTCCTTTTGAACAAGTACAGGTGTTCCACAGGGTTTATTAAATGTGGCTATCACACGGAGGCATAAAGAATGTAATCAGACAGCTCGTTTCTCAAGGAGGCTCTGTTTGTCACTTTATGCTGAGCAGTGAGAATCGTTATATATTTTACTAGTGGTGTGTTAATTTATGTCGTATTTTACAATATATCAGCTCAGGACAAGCTGTAGTTAGAAAGGCGCGTACCATACTGTAAATAACGAAATTCATCTCGGTGGTTTCATACCTCAGGGAAGTAGACTAGTGGCTGCCGATCTCGTAAAATTGTACCACATGTACCTGACTTAGGAATGTGGAATCGGCGCATTCAACAGTGGCAATAGTGAGCGATTTATGTCCTGTAGTTTTAGAACGTGCCCATGATTTTGTTTCGATGGAATGGAAGTCTCAAGCAGTGATTGCGTGTGTCAATGTCAGTGGAATTTCGATGTACAGCAGGTAATCTACCCAAAAAGAAGGTAGGGTACAATGAAAGATAGGGCCAGCGTTTCGTATGCAATGGATTTCTTTTAATCAAAAGCCACAAACTGTACATGCTTCCAAAAATCTTGTGGACATGCAGGAGATCGTAATTAAGCCATTTGCTTCGGCAAAAGTCAAATGGCTCATATTCTTGAAAGATCAAGAGCTTGCCAACTACCAAGAACACATGCAGTTGTTAACCACTGCGGTAGTCGGTGTTTATACTATGTAATGTTACTGTAAATGATCTGATGTTCATGCGAACACGATCATGTGGGGACGTTTTTTACTGTGAAAGTTGTCTCTGCAAAGTGAATTATCTTCTGCATATGTTAGTGTGCACAAGCATTGTTGTCCATGTGCGCTTGCTGCGTTGCCCCTTGTAAAAAGCTGCAATGGCAGATGTTTTCGGCCAACTATTGTACACATAGTATTTGTTATTCTTTATATCTTCAAAACCCTTTCATTGTGTGGTTTTGCTGTCCTCATGTTTTATTGGAGCGCTTGAAGGCCAGAGTGCTTACTGGACTCGGAAATTCATGTTCTGTGTACTTTTGCTTTCACACTTTTTTTGTCACCTTTCGCACTTCGCAGTAGTCATTTCTTGCTGCTTTTCCGGTGTTTTGTCATTTGTTATTTATTTTACCGTGCAGTGGTGACGAGAAAGTCGCCACTGAATTATAACCAAGAAGAAATTATACAGGAAAGCACACAAACAGGTTATAATATGACTGTGGCGTAGTTTTCTTTCTTTTCTTTGATAGCAAGCAATAACGCCGCAATAAACTAACCTTCATGGTGTTAGAAATTGTCGTTACTCCATGATGGCTTAATATTGCATTCGGAACTGCAGTAATAGCTCCTGATTGGGCGGGAATGGAACAACAAAGTTTTTATTCCAGACTCATACAGACACACTTGCCAGACCGTACACCAAGTTCTGCCAACGGCCCATCCACTCTTGGTTTTGAATGTCACCAGTTTACACCACACAGAGGAACGCAGTTCTCATGAGTCGAAACGAATTTCGAGGTTGCCAAACGCAGACTGGTTGCCGAGGTAAGTCTTGCTGTGGGAATGCTGAGCTAGTTTTCATGTCGCCGGTGTCCCACCTCGTCTCTTTCTCCCTTGGTTCCTCCAAATGTCTTTTTCGAATCTGGTCCAAGTGCCGTGTTATGGTGCCCTTAACTGTCGAGATACTTGCCGTTAGGTTGTTTTGAATCTCATTGATGGTGCCACTGATCCATCGTGGTCCCTTGCCAAAATTTCGAGCAAGAAACGCCTTTCCAGGTGTCCGTTTCCTTTTTGTGGTCTTGTCCGTTGTCGACACGAGGTAGTCTGCCTTGTGCAGTGGCAGCTCTAGGTGCCCTCTGAGTCTGAAGGTCAGAACATACCTGCCAAGTCTCCCGGATTACCCGGGAGACTCCTGGATTTTGAACGTTTCTCCCGGTTGTACAGGTCATAGGAAAATCTCCCGGAAATCCAGTTTTGCCCCGCGCGTCCAGTGCATTGCGCGCCCCGTGCGTCACGGTGACGCGAGGTGGGACGTTTCGCGTACAGATGCGCTACACGCAATTTAAAAATTGATCCTAAATGTGTTATAGGTTATATCAGCCGTTAATATTTCGTAGATGATGCATTTGTGCACACACAAATCTATCCCACAAGTTATCTTGCCTTCAAAATTTTGTGTCACTGCTGCTCTAAGTGGAGAGCCCAGCACTTAAAGGGGTCATGAAGCACCCCTTGGGCTGATTGAAAAAACACATCCTGCGGAAAGCTGACACGGCTATGAACTGCTCTGCCAAATATCACAGCCGTGCGCGCCGCGTAATGGCCACAAGCGGAGCGCGAAGTTGCCGTTTCCCCAGGCACCCTCTTTTCAAACAGGGGCCGCTTCTCACTCTCGTCGGTGGGCGGGGCGTCTGTCCGCTGTACGTCGCAAGAGACATAGCATGCTTATTGGCCGATAGCCGACGTAAATCGAGAGCGGCGTTCAGATCAGATGCGCTTCTTGCCGCGGGGTGCCGCCACTTGCCGGCGCCGCACTCCTCAGTACACGGTAGCCGCACTCGCGCAAGCGAATCACAGCGGGAGAGCGATCGCGTTTCATGACGCGCGCTGGCGTAACTTCTTTCCCCCATGCCATCCCTCCCTGTCTAGCTTCCAGTGCGCTCGCCGGCACGAGAAAAGAGAGAAAGCGCTGGGAGCGTGCGCCAAGCCCCCGTAACTCCGCTGATTCTTGACGGATTCGAGAAATTTTTGCGGCAATCGATTCGGGAGGCAGTACACTCCGATACTGAGGCCATTAGATCATTACTTGGAAAAGTGGTTCATGACCCCTTTAAAACGGTAGCCGTTACTGATGTCTGTCGGGATAGCGTGTTCACCAGCGCTTGCGACTGTCCCCGTCTCAACGGCGCCCCTTATGGTCCCATTGCCCGACGAAATAACTGGTAAGCAAGCGACGACAGGCCTCGCACACGGAGCGATGTTATCGAATGTGCCCTTCGCGCGACGATGACGGCCGGGTCGTTTCATCTCTGCTTCAACCGCGTTCGTCGCTATCGCTAGCGCGCATTTACTCGCACGTTAAACAGACGATGCGTAAGCGATGTTATCGATTTGGACTCTACAGATCAGCGGTGACCGCAAAATCCCCCTGACAGTGTCCATATAATTGCTATCGCAGTACCCCCCCCCCCCCCCCCCCCCCCGTTGAGTAGATCTCCCGGATTCCGTTTCTCCAAACTTGGCAGGTATGTCAGAAGCATTTCCTCCAGGGTCTCGTCCCTGTTACCAGATGGTGTGTGCCTATGGGTTTGAAGCCAACGGTTCAGTTGTGAAACTAAAATTCCACCTGTTTGTCTCTTTAAGCCATCTTTAGCAGCTCTTACAGCCCTTTCACACAGCCCATTTGACTGTGGGTGGAATGGGGCCGTACGGAATTGGCGTATGCCGTTTCGGCTCACGAATCTTTTGCACTCCAGAATGACATGCCATTATCTGACACGAGGCAGGTGGAAGAGCCAAACCGTGCAAAAATGTCTCGCAAGATCTCAATGGTTGCTGCTGATGTTGCTGTCTGTGTGGGCACAGCTTCAATCCACCCTGTGTAGCTATCCACCACCACTAGGATCATTTTGTCCTCAAATGGGCCTGCATAATCTATGTGTACTCGAGTCCATGGCTTGGTTGTCAATGGCCACGCAACGGGCTTCCCAGCCAGTGGCATCAGTGCCATCGCCCGGCACACTGTGCCACCATTAATAGATACTGTTTCAGTTCCCTATCTCCCTGCCGTGCCCATAGAGAGAAGCCGGCCTGTCGCGATTCTTGCCTCCGCGGCACTGCGGTTGCAGGCTGCACTAGGAGAGCGAGAATTGTCGGCTAGTGGGCAGTGTTCCGCCGCGGCATCTCAGGTTCTCACCAATTCTGGCTGCCGACTGCAAAAGAAATAACTATTCTCGGAAGTTGCTCGGCATTTTGTTGAGGCTATTTCAGTTCACGATTTATTTGAAATGGACCATATTGTGCAAGGAGTAATATGTACGCCCGGGGATTTTGAGCGGTGGCTGAAATATAAAGAATGCCAGTGTTTTCAGTGGATGTTTACGTGGTACTGGCTGTCAAGTATGCACACGAATTTGCTTGCCATGCCAATCGTGTGAATCTTATTGCAGCACGAATGATATTTCCTCACAGACATATGGAACAACTGCTTTCTTTATGATAGGCATCCGCATAGCTTACTTTCGAAGCCTTAGGAGCTGGCTGCTCGCTTCAAGTTCAGGGACTGCGCCACTCGGAACCATCAAGTCCTAACTTGTATTCTTCCATCCAAAATTCTCCACAGTCTTTCTATTTTAAAGAAATATTCAACATGGACTTGCCCAATACATGTGTATCGCGATGAACATGCAGTACACAGTGATTTTATAAGCATGATCTGTGCGCGCACCAGGAAAACAGAGAAAAGAGCCAATTATCCCAAGGTCAGACCTTACCTTAGATATGTGCAGTTACTGTTTTCAAAATGGGAACAAGAGGAACTTTATTAACAACGGTGTTCACAAACTACGTTGACGATGAAGTTGAGAGTATGACGGAAACCCGTCTGGCCGGGATAAAACATTAAAGGGATCCGGACACCAACCAAATGATTTAAAAACAAATGTATTCACGTTTCGGCTCCCCCACGGGAACCATGTTCACAATAAAAGAGCGGCACAGCAGTTCACCTTTTTAATGCGGCACATCACGGGACCAAGACACCTGGCGTACATCGGAAGAAGATTACCCTCGTTGCGATTAAGGGTGTGCGGCGTGGTTTGGATGATCAGTGACTCCAGATAAAGGCGTGTCGCATGACTTTTCTCCCTGGCAATCAGACGGGCGTCTTTCCAGCTGATAGCGTGTGACGTAGTTGCGCAGTGTTCGGCCACGGCATTGGATGAAACATGCTTATTCTTGATGTCATTCTTGTGCTGCTGAAGTCTCGTCCTGAAGTTGCCGGTTTCCCCCATGTAGACGTAAGGGCAGTCCGCACAAGGGATGACGTACACAATACCCGAGTACCTTTCTTTTTCACGTTACCTGGTGTAACTTTTGCAGTCACAGTCCTATTTATACAAGTTTCGCTTTCTTTCATTTCTTTTGTGCACAAACTGCACTGTCATTTTGTTGGCACTTCAGTCGTCCAAACAAGTGCATGCGGGTCACCAAATAAAAATGTATCGGCAGCTGTTAACTTCTCAGCGTGCTCTGGGTAGCCAACAACACTTCTGCCTTTTTTAATAAGCGCATCCAGAACATCCCAGAGAAGGTCCCCAAATGTTTCCCCCTTTCACAGTTTGCCTGATTGTGTGCTCCACAGAGGTTATAGAGGTGAACAGCTTGTTTTAGGGGAACACAAGGCTTCCCGTGACAAAAGCACGCTCAGTTACAAGCATGTCTTCACGAGGTAGGGAATCCTGCAACCCCAGGGCTTCCTTCGTATAGTTTTCACAATGTATGGTTTTTTCTTCGTTTAAAAGCAAAGTAGCCGGCCAAGTAATATAGTGCTGTCATTTCTGGTGCAGAAGCATTGTAGCCATGGTCGTCAGCAGCACTGCACAGTTCCGTGAATGGAATGGACATGCGTTTCTTCCAAACATGCTCTCTGTGTACACTTTTCTGGTGGAGTGCGTCTTGACGCTTTGCTCCAAGGCTCTCAAATGTACTTGAAACGGACGCGGTCACTATCATTACTACCTATTTGTTTCCTGTGTTTTGTGTAATATACTTTAGTGTGCTTACCTGAATGTTGGGGGATCCTTTCCTTATTCAAGCCAGAGAAAGCTTCGTTATTAGTATGTCAAAAAGGACATTTATGAGCGATGTAAACTCCTCTGTGCCACTGCTGTCCGCGAAGCCAGGTACTTTTAGCTGCTGGTAAACACTAAGTCCTATAGCAACACTCCTGCTGAAAAGCTGAAGTAGAATTTTAGCATTTTTAACATGGTCTACTAATATGTTGGTATCTGCTATGGCAATGTCCACATAGTTTACGAAACCGTCAAACTTGCAAGAAACTCTGTTGAATTCCGTCGTTTCTCTGAGCTAGACCTCGTCGATTATTACGATTCTGTACATATGGTGATCTGGTTGCCAGTCATTTGTACCTTGATGTTTTCGAGGGAAAATTTGTTCAAGCCGTACTCACACGGCAGCTCCTTTAGTAGCTGTACAAGATGACTTGCATTAGGGAGGAGAGAAACCCTCATGGCTGATAGTGTTCTGTAGCACTTTGGGCTTGGCAGCCGTGAAATCAAGCACACCGTGATCTTGTCTGTCTAGTGTATCTATGACCGCAGGGTGATTTTGCTGCCTGTTGCACGACCGCTGTCTGAATGGTGACCTTCTGTGTTTCAGGAGGTCTTGCCCTCAGCTTTTAACTGAGCTGCTTCACTTCCTGCATTTTGCGCTCATGTGCTGTGGTGGCACAGGTTGAAAGCGCAAAAGACGAAGACAGAGAAGAGGCTTGACACACAGGAGTGCTCGTGTGTGTCAAGCCTCTTCTCTGTCTTCGTCTTTTGCGCTTTCAACCTGTGTCATGCCAAACCAACAAGCCCAAACAGCTACCCTAGTGCTGTGGTGGCATGAATCAATCACTTCCTCAGCACGCAAGCTGCGACAGTGACCTTCCTTCATGCCGACGTAGATGTCTTCTTCTCCAGGCTTTTAATCAAAGTGATGCACATATTGCAGACACCTTTGTCTGCATCCGTGAAAACTGACCAGTCCTTGTGGAACAGTGTGCTTCCAACTTTCACCCCTACTCTGCTGGTGGCGACATCACTGCAAGGGCAGCCTAGGCAAAATTGTTTGTTCTGTACAATCTGCAGCAGGGCTTCTAGATCTTGCAGAGGAATGGATCTCTACATTAAACGAGGACTGTCGAAGCAGCCTCCAGTTTGCGTGCATAGGTGATATCGTCCTCACGACGACACTCTTCAGGATCGTGTGCTTTCATTCCGACTACGTAAAAAACAATTTGCCAACGCTGCCCTGGTTCTCTTAGAGTACTGCCATTGTGCTGGGAGCCATATTGTCACACTATTCTCGACGATCTGAGTGAAATTGGTGCACTGCAGGGGAACAGGCACCTCATGGTTGGACAGCTCCTCTTGCTGCTCCGTGGAAAAATGCGCTTCGTTTGTGGGTACAGTTGTGCATAGATGCTGCCTTTCTCTTTTTCGGAGATCGCTGCAAAGTCTGCTTTCTCGACAAGTAACTAGGAAGGTTGGGAAAGTTAATGGGGACTGCACCTTCCTTCAATGCTCGGTACACCCGGTCAATCTAGAAGACTTCACCGTTGATAATATGCTCAAATGTCATCAGAATGTCCGCTTCGAGAAAATGAAAGTCACACACCTTGCACGTTTTGCTCAGCTCTTTGTCTGCGCAGGGAAAGCTCTGGATGCGATGGCGCCGCAAAAAATGTGACGCTCTGAATGTTGCTTCTGTACCCGCTCGTACAGCCAGGTGTGAAGCAGGTTGGCATTGCGCTAAGCCCAGCACATCAAGGAAAACACCGCGTGTTGGCGGAGTCACGAAATGCTCCCGTCCGCGGCTGGACTGTTCAGTAGCACCACAAACCGAACGCACTGAAAGGGCAAGGTTCTCACGTAGGGGTGAAGACAAACTGCAAGCAAAAAGAAGAATCGTGTAGAGGGGACAGGTAACTGCACTGCAACTTTCAGCTCAGCCGACCGGCGCATGCCGTCAACGCTGCCGTCAACACCACACAGCCCGCAAACGCAGTGCTCTGTCAACACCTGGGAAGAAATCATGCCTGCCTGGGAAGACGCAGTTCCGGAACTTAAAAAGTATCTATAAACGATGCACTGGACAGGTCTCCAGGAGATGTCATGGTCAATTCCTGGCGACTATGCACTCATTCTAGCCTGGGCTTTAGTTGTGCTGATTCCTGTGTGTACCTCATGCAGTTCAAGCATGAATGCTTTTCTGGCTGCTTCAGGAATCTTTCCTCTCTTCGCCTTTAGGTCCAGTCCTCCATCCACCGTGAGAGTGTGTCTGTTTCCAGTATGGTTGGAGAGTCTCCAGGTGCTGTGGAAGCGGTTCTTTGGGCCACCCTTTCCTGATACAGCCTACGAGGTGTTGCAAGAGTTGGTCTTTCTTTGTCAGATCTTCAAGCTGCTTCCTAGAAAGTACTAGTCCTGTGTCACAGATGTGAACTGCTAGTGAGTTGCTGGTCAGGTTCCTGCACCTCCTGTTCCACTTTGCTTGCTGGCATCGGAAGGCAACTGAGAAAATCAGCATTCTGGCTCCTGGAGCCCAGCTTATGTAGAATAATGTATTTGTACGCGCCCAGAGTTATTGCCCATCGTCGAATGTGTGCAGTAGTAGTGCTTGGAATGGGGCGATTTTCAGGGGTTCGTGGTCAGTTTTCAGGGTGAACTCCTGAAACAGCAAGTAGTCACGAAACTTCACAACACTAAAGATGAGTACCACTCTTCCCTCTAACTTCCCTCTTCCTTCTGCTTCCCTCTAACTGACTTTTCTCAGCCTTAGTGTGCGAGACTGAAAGCAACAGGCCTGTTGATGCCATTGGTTACATAACACAGCACTTCCCCAATGCCTTGTGGGTTGCATCACATTCAAGCACCAGTTCTTTTTTGGGGTCAAAATGGACTAGCAAGTCTGTGTTTTTCAGGGCACTCTAGGCCTCTTTTTCCAACGCTGTCCACCTCAACATTGCATTTTGCTCGAGCGGTTGGTACAATGGTGCCAGAAGAGTGCATGTTTGGCAGGAAACTGTGGTAGTAGGTAATCAACCCAAGAAATGACCTGAGCTCCTGAACATTCTGAGGTGCAGGAGCTTGCATGATAGCTTCCACTTTTCTTTCCGACGGATGTAAACCCTCCTGGTCAATACGATGTCCAAGGTAGCCCACCTTCTGTGCACCAAAAACGCACTTGTGCTTTTGCAGTCGAATTCCATTTTCATGAAAGATTTGAATGACTCTTCTCACAGTTTTTCCATAGCCATCTACAGGTTCTGAAATAAGCACACCGTCCAAATGACCTGAGTGCCTGTGATGCCTTGAATAAGAGCCTCCATCCTTCTTTGAAAGATTGCAGGAGCTGTATCAATGCCACATGGCGGCCTGTTATATGCAAATAGACCTTTATGACTATTCAGCACTGCAACTTCTTTTGCCCCCTTGCTAAGTGGTATGTGACAGTATGCTTCACGAAAATCCAACTTGGAGGACCAGTAGCCTCTGTTCAGTGATGCAGAGATGTCTTCCACCTTTGGAAGAGGATATTGATCGACATCATATGCTGGGTTGACTGAGACCTTGAAGTTTCCACAGATTCTTAAGAGACCCATCAGGCTTTACAAATGGGACGATATGCCCACTTTCTGTGGCTGACGGAGGCCAGAATTTTTTGTTGGCACATACGTTCCATTTCCTCCGCAGCCTTAATGTGGAGCGCATACAGGAGTTAGGAGTGAGTGAGCTTTTTGAGAAATCTAGGGTTAGCATCCTTCTTTAGGGGGCGATGTTGACCGGTGGCCCCCTCATCAGACCTGTACCTGGCTGGAACAAATCTTCGAATTCTGCCTTGAGCTTCATTGTGGTCGCAGAGGTATCTTCACTCGAGCCTAGGACCGCTCCCACCTAAATGTTATGCAAGAGAACCAGTCCCAGAATCGCATCCCGGCCACAAATTGCTGATCCTGAACATTTCACAATGAACAGTTCAGCTGGCATTTGTCGACCTTGGTGCCCCACTGTCATGTTCAGTACCCTACACACAGGCAGCACTGAAGTTCTCTTCCAGTTTTTTCCATCTTGCGCCACTGGTTAGCATGGCTACGATATGTGTCTTTTGAAATTATGCAAACAGGAGACCCTTTGTCAGTATGCATATGAAGAAGTTCGCCACCACAGCTTAGAGTTCTGTTGACTGCCTTCACTACACTTTTAGTCACTGTGCTACTGACTGTCAATACGTATGTCAATGACTTGTGCAGCTGCTTTCACCCTATCGGTCACAGTCACTGCGTTACCTGAAGGTTCCTCGTTTTGCCCTGTTTCTTGACTCCTAAGCAACTCGTTGCCTAGTGTCCTTGTTTTTGGCACTTGAAACATGTTGAGTTTTTGTGCAGGCAGTTTGTAGGTTTGTGTGAGAAGGCACCGCAGCGAATAGACGGTCATGGCTTTCAGGCTTCTGCGGTTTGACTTGCGCAGCCCTTCTTAACGCGCTTGGCACTGAATTCTGTAGAGGCAGGTACTGGCGGGCTTGCACTTGGCAGTTAGCACACATTCAGGATTGCGAGTTTCACTGATGTAGCCACATCCAGGGCCTCTTGCTTGCAATGTCAACGACTTGGGCTTCGCCAGAAGTACATGTTGAAACAACTTTTCACACAGACCAATCACAAACCTGTCCCTGAGGTTGCGCTTTAGAGCAGGGCCGAATACACAGTTGTCCGCGATCTCCCACAATTCGGTTGTGTCACTCCGACAGTTTCTTTTCTGCATTTTTCACCCTAGTTTGAAACCAAAGATCTTGTAGATTTCTGAGGGCACAAGACTGAAGTGCTGGGTGAGCAAGGCAATAGGGTAATCCTGTCGTACAGCTCATCGTGCAGTTTCTTCAGTGCCAGCGGGTTCCTCAAGTACAGAGGCTAGAATGTAGGGATGGGCGAATAAGGGATTTGATGTTCGGAGCGAATAATGATTTGGTCGAATAATTTCGAATCGAATAGTTCGAATAGTGCACATCGCATATTATAAAGAAAAATTAGCATTTTATCATGGCCCGACTAATTTACACAATTTTTTTAAAGAACTAGAACTCATGTAGGCACAGCATTTTGTGAAATTGAAAATTGTTAACAGTTTAATTTTATTCACGATTCTCGCACTTTTTTTTTACTACACTCACAAGTATTCATGCAAGAATACCAGCTGCTCCACATGGTCTGGGAGCAGCAGTTCCCGCCGGCTGCTGACAACATTCCCTGATGTTGAAAACAGCCTCCCACTCCTTGCCTGTGTGGCAGGAATCGAGAGGTACTTTTGTGCCACCTTGGCCAGTGCTGGGTACAGTCGGCTGCCATGGGTCTTCCACCACTCCAAAGGGTTTTCTGACCGGGGAAGCACAGGGGCGCCCAAGTATTCAGCCACTTGAGAAGGGACACTTTCGTGCGCATTGTCTTGCAGTACATTAGAGGTTAATGAAGAAAAAACACTCCAAAGAGTGTTAGCTGAAGGCTTCTCCATGGCTGGGCAGACAGGTGCCAGGGCACAATCGTTTTGGGCTGGCATTAGCTCATTTGCTGCAGCTGCAAGTGTGGCTTTTGCCCTCTTTTTTTTACTGTCTTCAGTGTAGCAAATGTCCTTGTAGCGAGGGTCAACTAGCATCGCATTTGCTGGAACATTTGCCATTTTCAAGCCAGGGAACCTTGTGGCAAGACTGCGCAGAAGGCTCCTTGCAAATGATGCCGTTTCCTTGCCTTCAGACACATGGTCATGCAGCACCACTTGTGTACAATGCATGAGAGGTATCACTTGGGAAAGTGTGGGATAGCGGTCCGCGCACAGCTCTGTCATTGCTTGGTCCAGACGCTGCAATACTTTTACGGCCGCAGCCATTAATTTTCATTCTCTGCAGCTTAAGTTGTCCACATCAGAATCGCAAAGTTCAACTGAAATTGGGGCACGAAGTTCGACGAGTCTCTCCATCATGGCGTACTCGCTGTTCCAGCGTGCGGGAACGTCTTGAATCACTTCGTGCTGGGCCATGTGCATGTCCTTTTGTATATTCATAAGCCGTGCATGTGCACGCGCGCTTCTTTGTAGCGACCTGCAATCGATCGACACTTCGCACAAAGCTGGGAAAAACTTGCCACTTCTCTTTTGGCGTCATTTATTCACAGCTGCAGGGTATGTGCAAAGCAGAGAAGTCCTGACCAGTTGGATTTGGCAACGGCTGAAACGAAGTTCCTGCCGTTGTCGGTAATGACAAAAGTCGGGATGTTGTCGGGCAGACCCCACTCTTCGATCACGTCTCAGAGAAAATGAACTATGTTTTCTCCAGTATGCTCCTGCGGCATTGGTTTGCAGGCGAAGGGCGATGTGCGTGCTGCGTAAAGTCGCGATCCATCATGTGGGCCGTAACACACACGTAGCTGTCGCCGACCCTTGATGTCCACCCATCCGTTGTTAAAGTGAAGCACTCAACACCACCGTCGTCAAATATGGCCCTAACGCGCTTCTTCAATTCATCTTTTTTGGCCGCGTACAAATTCGAAATGACCGTTCGTGAAAAGGTCTTCCACGACAGAGCGACATACTCCGGAATTGCGCAGCGCATCATCTCGATAAAGCTTGGTTCCTCGACCACGCTGTACGACTGCAGGCCGCGGGCAACGAATGCTGCAATCATCTTCGTCACTCTTGCGCTTTTACCGATGACGGCTGAAGTGTCGGCTTAAACAAGCTGGTCACGGTTGGCTGCGATGACAGCCCCTTTGGTTGACTCTTCTTTTTCGTAAAACTGTAAAGTTGATGCAATTCCAAGTACTCTTTGTACTTGCCTGGGTGTCTCTTCAAGTGGCTGACAAGCGTCGTCGTGGTACCAGTAGGCGTCTTCAAAACAACTCCGCATGTCTCGCACTGCGCAATGCACAATGTACGGCCTTAGAGATTTACGGATGTATGGCAGCCATGACATGTAAAGCATAGCCTCAGAGACTTGTATTTGTACCAGCCGTCCGTGGCTTTTGCGGCCTATTCGAAAGCGCCGAATAATTCGAAAATATTGAATACCTGAATTCGAATCAAAGTGAATAACGAATAGGGTAGAATTCGATCGAATATTCACGACACCGAATATTCGCCCATCCCTACTAGAATGGGGAAGTGTGTTGAGCCCACCTGCTCGGTCGTGCCGCTTTGCAGGGAACGAGATAGATGGTGCTGTGGCTCGTGTTCACGTTAGGTGCTTAGAGGAGAAGTGTTGCAAACGCCGCGTATCGCTGCAATTCGTTATTTGAATTCACATTCTTTTAGCTAGTATGGCTACGCATTTTGCATCTTGCAGCTCAATGATACGTAATTCTAATTTGTTGGAGCAGATGGCAGATGCTTGCACAGATGTGGCATGCCCTGAACTAAATGCAATCAGCAGACTGTTGGATTCTTGCGATCACAGTATTTTGGCTCATCCTAGGATTTATTAAACGACTCTTAACGAAAAAAGGTGTGGAGTGCAACAACACATTTTATCGTATACTTGCCGAAAGACAACTTATAAACACATACATGTGGTCACACAAATTAGAAAGCAGTCAGTTGTTGGGCTGAATATTTATGTCATATGGCTCAGTTTCACACGTTTCTTTCTCTCATGAGCAGATGCACGCTCCTTGTTCAGCGACTTCGTGTAAAAGTGGATGCACGTTATGAAAAAAACTTTATGATCTGGTTGGTTAGGCTGTCGCCATGCTGGGCACAGCCAAGCACGACAGAGTTCCTCTGCAGGCAGGAGGTCAACTCAGCCAAGCTGTGTAGCTCCTTATAGCAGAACCATGTCGTGAAAGTCATCTCAAGGGCATCTACAAACGCGAAGAGCTGCTCTGACGGATAGAGTAGCCCACCATTGTACAAAAAGTGTGTCAGCGTACCGAGATCTCTGTTTGCATCCTGCGGCTACCAAAAGCTCATTGAACCATTACGGCAGCCATTTTTCAGAACAGGTTTCCTGGTGACATATCTGGCTATGTAAAGAACAAGTCGGGAAACATGCTTGTCTTCTCAGCATACACGTGGTCAGGAATAAGTGCCAACTTTTACCGTACTCCAGAAGCTTCTTCGAGCTTGCCATTGTCAACCAGTGAGTCCACTTGCTTGGCACTACTGCCATTTTAAAGAGAGAGGTCAGTGAGCTTCTGGACAGTTGCCACTGTTTGGAGCCTTCACCAAATCATAAAAGCTCTGGCAGTTGACTGTCATTCAAGACTGCTCTAGCCGTCGGGTGATCATTGCATCCTGAAAACTGACAAATGACGCCAAATAATATTTCAATGCAGTCTTGGCTTAGACGTCTTATGAGGATGAACTTGAAGTTCAGCTTTTCACTTGGATACCTCAGTAGGCTGAGGGGTAGCTTGCAGGGTGACTCTCAGTCTCTTGGCGGTGCTTCCTGAAATGAATTCCAATTTTGGATGGCTTTAAGGAAGTTTCCTACTTGTTGAGGTATTCTAGGAACTTCCTTATGCTCGTTCCTTGAGGAGAATCTATTTTCAGTCCTTGCAATGGAATGCATGCCGTCATTGCTTCAATTAGCTTAACCATCTTGTGCACAAACGCCTGTGTTGGGGCTGGGTCGCTCCAATGCCTAGACACTTCATTCTTGTACAAAAAATGGGCCACGTAGGACTTCAGCACTGAACAAATGAAAGGCTAAGTTTACCTTCATCTTCTCAAAGTTGTTGGGTTTCACTTGAGAAGTGGTGATTTTAGGCATTGCTTTTAGTGTGACGGCGCATTTATCTTCATTATACACTGTTTTGATGTGCTCCATGTACACAGCACAATCTGGGGATTTGTAAGGGTCTTTTACAAAGCCATTCCTAACACACTTTGCTAAATGTGGGAAATCTGAAATTAAGAAAAGGTGTCTGCCGTCCTCAAAAGGATGTGGCACAGAAGATATTGTGGAGGTGGAAGACCTCGATATACCGAATTTACACCACAGGGATCGATTCCATGAGGCTCCATTCTAGGTTATAAAATCTACTTTGAGGCCTACTTTCTCTGTAAGCAGCATGGCTTCCATGACAGTCTTTGGAAGCAGCGCAACTTTTACATTTCCTCTGGAATCAAAAATCCCAATATATGATGCCAGGAGCCTGTCAACGGTTGAAACAAAATGACCATGCCATGATCACACGGAATGTGCTGTTTGCTCTCACGTGTAAACTTGTCCCAAGTCTACAAACCCTTCTACCTTTCCTGCTGCACCAACACTCAAGCACTCTGACAACATCCAATTAGTCTACTATGAGGCCACCGTGTTGTCTGAATTGATACTATTGATTTTGTCTTCTCTGGAATTACTGCTAACTGTCGTACACCCTGGCACAAAACAGTGACTCTGCCTCCTAGGCATGGCTTCACAGGATGGCAGCACTGTAAAAATAACCATACAAACGTGTCACAGACCAAGAAGAAACTGCGAGCTTTTCGGCGCGGCTTAGCTTCAGTGACGTGAATGCGAGAAGGAGCGCCCTCGCATGGTTCCCTCTCTTCCAACTTCAGCGCCTCTCACAAGAGCCACTCACCGGACGTCACACTTCCCCATTCTAGCTTCTGTACCTCAAGTGCCCATACAACTCGGGAGTCAGACATGTGAAGAGAATGGGGCGTTTCCGAGACTCATATGATATGCTGCTGGCGTCGAAGTACGTTTCCAGCCTCTCCCTGTAGTTTGTCCAAGTTTCCGCAGAAGTGTTGAGCTCGGGTGGGGGCGGGATAAATGCGGGTGCCGGCATTTTCGACAGCGGGAAATATGTGCCACTGATTGCTGTCACAATCCTCGTAGGTTTCTTGGCATACCTTGCAGTTGATCAATGATTTCCGTAATCCCGCACTCATTACCACTGTTGTCACTGTACGACAGCTTAATATTGCATCCGGAATGCAGTAGTAATTACTGCCATTCAGGCGGGAACAGAACAACAATCTTTTTATTCCATACTTATACCAAAAGAGTTGCCAGACTGTGCACCTGGTTCTGTCAACAGAAATAGAACACATTGCACGAGGAAATATTGCTAGTACAATTGTTTGCCCCTCCATGAATGGGGTTTAGTGTCCTTGGGTTTATACTTGCGGCTGGCATCAACGTTTCCTGGGTGCTTTGCCTTCCCATAAGCATTTGTCGCATCAGACTGCCTTCAGCTTCATTTGTGAGATTAATGTCATGTATGGCAGCTGCGGGCCGACTTTAAAGGCTGTCCTGTTTTCCTTCATTCCTGGGACTTTCTTGACTTTCTTCTAAGTTCTTTGCCATTCTCTGTTAGGACCATGTACAATCTGGGGGCCCCAAGGTGCAGAACTTGGGCTTTGGTGTCCCTCTTACTATCTGCCCTGATGTGGGCAACCTCTCCTGAGTGAAGTGCTGGTAGCTTCTTCCCCTCCATGTTTGTCCTGTTATATGTGCTGCCATCGGCATCAGGCAATGGAGTTCTCATGCTGCAGCCCATGAGATACTCCTCAACAACCACGTGTGTCTTTGCCTTTAATTGTGTGTTGACCTCGAGGCACTCAAGACAGCATTTTTGTTTCTTCATGGCTGGTCCTTCCTTGGCCTGGCTTCCTGATCTCGTCAAAAGCAACGGTCGCATCTTCTCACTGAGCCTGACATCCAACAATCCTACCACAAGACAATCAGGGATAGCTCGTTCTTGCGTTCGCTTTATTTGCTAAAGTCTGCTGGTTTGTGTAGGTCCATAATGAACGCTTCGACTGGCTCATTGAGTTGTTGAACACAACAGCTGAATCTTGCCCTTTCGTAGATTATGTTCATGCATGGTATGAAATGCTCCTTCAACTTGCTTTTCACAGTAGCATAGTTCGCTGACACCTATCAACACCTATCTCAACACCTATCAACACCTATTTCAACACCTATCAACTTCAGTGACCCCAAGTCCCTTTTTCAGCCTCCTTTTCTGTGGTATATAAAACTGTGTTTACTTGCATTGTTTTGTTATGAAGGTGTAATGAAGACAAGTTGGTAAGGTGCCAGTCTGGCAAAGTGTCTGGCTTGAGGACAATACTCGCAGCAGGGGCATAGACAGAATTTTTGTGTGTGTTTGTGTAGGGGGAGGCTTCGACCCACCTTTAAGTATGTTCATGCATGTGTTTTTATGTGTGCGTGTTATATGCATACAAAATATGAAAGTTTTGGGGATGGTGTTGAACCCCCCACCCACCTCTGTCTATGCCAATAGCTCACAAGGTTACTGAAAGTAGCACCAACACAGCGGAAGAATTTTGAATTTGGAAGGAGTGGTCTGTATTTTGGCCAGAGTTCACAAAAATTGATCTCCTGCTACTTAGAAACTTTCAGCAGAGTTCTTTCTTTTCTTCTTCTTTTTTGTTGTTAAGACAGACAGACAGACAGACAGACATGGAACTTTATTGGGTCCTGAGAAACGCTACTCTAAGAGATTTATTTTTACGACTTGTGCAGAAAAGCTTTTCTTAATGTAGTTCATTATAGGGCAAATTTTGCTCACGCGTGTGCAAGAAATTTGTAGTATTAGAGTGCATATGGGCAGTATTGTAAGTTGCAATTTTTGGTCATGTATCTTAGGAAACCAATCATCAAATTTCTTGACGTCTAGATTTTCTTTTACATAAATGCAATAAGTCATTGTTCATTTCCATCTGTTTGTCTTTATGGATTAATATAAGCCAAATTGAAATACTTGCCTAGAGTTAGTGTGATACAAACATTGCTCAAGAGACCATACTTTACTGACTTCCGGGGTGCGTGAAAAAATAACTGTACGAAAATAAACTTTTGTTGTAAATTCTATTTTGCTATTAATGAAAATGAACAGTTCTGACAATTTTTGCGCATTGAGCCGGTAGAACAAGTCCCGAGGATCATTAGCAGATTGGTATAAGATCTCTGCGTAAAGTGTGTAACTTTTTGTAAGGGAGCGATTCGTTGGGCAAGTTGGTGATCCATAATGTTACTAACAGCGCAAAAAAGGACGAAGGACCAGGAAGCGCTTGTCTGTGTTTCTTCCTGGTCCTTCGTCCTTTTTTTGCGCTGTTAGTAACATAACGTTTTGTAAGGCTTTAAAGATCCCCTGACACCAAAATTTCAAACTTGAAATCTTTGTGTTACATTCAGTTGCATACATAGGTACCTTTGCGTGCATATTTGTGGCGAACGTAGCCCTGGACGTACTATGATATGATTTGAAATTACGCCCGAGTGCCTGCCTGGGTTGGCAGCACCTAGCGACATCGTCAGCGACATGACACATTTAGTGGCTGCTCGGGCTCCCTGTGACGTTTCGCCTGTTCCAAGGGTGTTGTCTACGTCACATACGGACAAGTCCGCCTTTTTTATTTTCCTGTGCTCTCTGTCGTTTTTGTGGGGGGGGGGGGGGAGCTTTGCGGGATGATGCGGGACAACCGGGCTCGCCAGAACAAAAGCCTCCGAGATCGAAAGGCGTGCGGAGACATTACTGGCCACCCTAACCCTACCATGGCCTCCGAAGATTGCGCGCACCTGCCGGCACGCAATCTCTGAGGCCATGACCCTACCACAGCGTTTCGGGACTTTCCCGCTAGGGGAAGGGCGCATGCGTCGTGGCACCGTGAGAAAGGCCGATACTGCATTGAAAGAGACTCTAAGGTGACACCATTCCAGCTTTTTTATGGTCGAACCGTCACTATGCCTTTCGATGCAATGGTGCCTGTAAACGACGATGAGGAGCACAGACCTGTCATCAGCGAATTCACACAGAAGACCGAAGTGCGGCAGCTGGCACGACACCGCGCATTCAACAGCAATAGCGCATCGACTTGGACCGATACACCTGCGGCGAAGAGAATTCGAGTACGCACTAGGTGACAGAGTATATGGATATGAGTACTCCCGTACGGACGCCTGGCCTCTCCGAAAAGCTTCTGCGTCGTTATTTCGGCCCTTACCGAGTTCTTCGCCGAATTGGCCCCATATATACTACGAGGTTACACCAGAACCGCAAGCGAGCTCTTCACGATGCCGAAGTCGCACAGAAACTGTGCATGTGGTCAGAATAAAGCCATGTTATGACAATGAACTGCGTACTAAACACCTCCACTCGTTGCCAAATAGCGCTTTCCACAACGCATGTCACGGATGGCACTTTGTCAACAACATTGCCGCTGTGCGCATCGGGACGATGCGTTCTTTGAAAAGTCAAGGCTTGGTCATTGGTGGATATTTCAAATCTTCAGAAAAAGGGAGGGGGGCGCGTGCTCGGGATTTTACAGTACATGAATGTTATGTGATGGGAGGAGTCTCCTTAACGCGTGTAATATTGCGTGGCAGAAGCGTAGAACTGCGCAGGCGTCAAAACGTGAATCGGGCAACGAGCGGTTCGTTTAAAGGCCCACCAGTTACAAAGCACACAGGCATAATTAAATATCGTTATCAACAACAGCATCAACAACCTGTGCAGCTGCGTAGGTCCGCGTGTTGCCTAACGGACGCGTAGTGCGCCCTGCGCGCCGATTCTCAAAAGGAAGAATTATGGCATAGTGGGCACCACGCAACTGTACTTGCAGTATAGGCATTCTAGGATAGTTTGAAACGGCCAATGTTACGCGCACAGACGTTCGTTTCCTTGCAGCATGGTTGGGGCATCCGCCGAGAACCGAAGCTGGCTAGCAATTGAGAAGGCGATGCGCACGGAGGCCCGATTACTCTATCGCGTTCTACTCTTGAAGACGGAGGTCAAGCGTCCTCCAAGTTTTTTTTACACCAAAGCTGCATATGGCTAGGCGAAACCAAAATTCGTCGGTCCTATGCGCGCAAGAATCCCTAGCGCGTGTGTGTCTCAGAAATTAGGCATGCCCCACTACTCGCCACTGGCACACTAAAAATGAAGAAGGGAACACACGAGCGACAAACTTCAATTAAGATTTAAAGACAGACGTAGAGTAGCACTGACAATTGGGCGAGTTGGTACGGATGCATAGATTTAGAACGGCGCAAGGCAGACGAAAGACACGATTCACACGTGGGACTAATGATCACACATGAGATCATTTGTCTTTTCGTCTGCTTTGTTGCGCCGTTCTAAATGCAGGACAGACGTAACCAGTAAGCGAGAAATACCTTAATGAACCGCCGGGACTAACCCAGTGACGACCACCGGGGGCCGCACGTTTCAGCGTCGTTGGTTAACCATCTATACGGAGTGCTTGGGCGGTTACTTGCCGGGCACAAGTTAGCCTATAATAAATAAGTTATTCCCGAACTACCTGAATTGCGTGTTACAATATATAATTGCTCCTAGCGCTCCCCTACTATTTGGCAACGAGTTTCTTCTAACTCCTCCAGTAATGAACCGATTTGAAAGACCCTTTCGGTAAAACGTAAACTAATTCTGAAGAACTCTTGGCGGCGCCTCACGTTTTCCAATGTGAACCGTAATTGTACCTAGAGCAGAACCCTCTAAAAAGAACATTAACTGGTGCTTTAGTTGGACTGCGTGTGTAAACTACGTTTGTGGGGGACAAAACGGAAGTTTAGGTGATAAGTCGATGCAGCTGTATAACTCTGAAATAATTATTTTGTTTGCCCCGCTTGGGCTAATGTCTCCTGGATATGCCCCTTACAGTGAATAATGTTTCGCAATTTGTTTGCACCTGAAATAAATACGTTCCAGGGACTTAGCCAAGGGGGGGGGGGTTGGGGGGTTCAAACCCCCCCCGAAATTTTTCAATTTTGCTTGCGTATATAGGCACGCACACATACATACACACGCACGAACATACATAAAGTATGGTTGAACCCCCCCCGAAAAAAATTTCTGGCTACGCCCCTGATACGTTCGAAGCGCCTACCTTGTCGTTGTGAATAATTCCTTTGTATCGCATTTGTGTGTGTGTGTTATGTACTACAACGAGGCCCGTAGCCAGGGGAGGGAGGGGAGGGAGGGGGGGGAGGGCTAGGGGTCCAACCTCCCCCCCCCTCAAATCTTGATGGAGGGGGTGCTTTACCGTAAATAAATAATGAAAATAGGTGTTTTTCTCAAATAGTGAAGGTCTTCAGCAAGTGCCCCCCTCTCCCCCCCCCCCCACCACCGGAAAAAATTCCTGGCTACGGGCCTGACTACAACCACTAAGAAGTGGCGCAACATATGTTCTTACTGCTTGTCACCATAAGCATGCGGTAGTTTGGCGGTAACGCTGTTTACAGTAACGCTAACAACGCTGCGAAACAAGCAGACAGGGCGCTTAATAAATATGCTCTAAAATTTCAGCATCATTTCGTACTGCAGTACTATTGAATCGCAGCGGCCTGCCGTCCGACTCTAGACGTCAGGGCCGTAACCAGGGCGGGGGAGGGGGGTTGAGGGGGTTCTGACTCCTCCGAAATATTTTCATGCCTTAACTTTTCGAGTGATACTGAAATATTTACGCGCCTTCACAGCGACCACCAATGCCAAGTTAGCCGTTCTACACACAACAACCCTAGCCCCCCCCCCCCCACCACCCCGAAAAAAAAAATCCTGGGTACCGCTCTGCGTGGAGTGCTTGCCCGTCCCCACGCCCACTGGTGCGGCTTGTGTGCATAGACCTTTGAGGAGGAAATGCTGCAGACTTCTAAAGTTGTATTCGACTATAGTTGGTATGAATGCATGTGTATTGGTTAAAAAAAACACGGAGACCAAAATAGTCACAGTTTCACCCGCAAGGCGAAGCACATGATGCGATAGCAACAATTGTAGTGTTTAACGAAGTGAGGCTGGCAGATAACTGTGTTGTATCCGATCTCGCGTAACTACAAAAGCGCTGGTGTTAGAGATCGGTCGCTCCAGGGAGATCTGCTCTCCGCATAGTCACTTCGCATTGAGAGCGCAGCACGTAGAAGGGTATACGAGCCGCCCGCTGTGATGGCTGTCGAGATAGCGCGCGCGCCAGCGATCGTGACCGCGCCCTTAGATTCAAAGTTCAATGTTGCTGCTTGCGCGACCCCCCCTCCCCCTCATTGCGAATGCACCCTCCGAGCGACGGAGGGTGCATGCGTCTTTTCATGGTCGTTAAAGACGGGCGGGGCGTTTCCTGTCCTCTTCGACGGCCTCCCGAGCGGGGTGATGTTATCGCATGCACCCTCCGAGCGACGGAAATGGGCCGGCTCGTTTGATCTCTGCTTCGGCCGCGTTCGTCGCCCCCGCTCGCGCACTTTTACCCGCGCTAGAACATAGATGCGCGGGGGGATCTTATCGATTTGGACTTCATACGGGAGGGACATGACGGCGACGGCAAAAACCCGTCGAGACTGTCCATATAATTGCTATCGCAATCATAGGTCGGCAAAAAATACGGAGCTCGCGCGGATTCACTCATGAAATATATTTTGCCCTTAGAGCTCACTAGGACTCAGACTCACCAAAATTTTACTCAGCCGGACTCACTCGGACTCAATCTCACCAAAATATTACTCACTCGGACTCACTCAGACTCCGACTCACGGCTCTATCTGAGTCTGAGTGAACCTGAGTGAGTCGACTAATGAGTCCGTCAGCATATGATTGGATTTTTCGACAATGATGTCAACGCTCTCTAACACCAATATCTCGCATATTTAATGCTCTACTTGGCGCCTTTTGATCTCAAACCTTCAAATACGAGTTATCGGTGGTTGCAATCCCGTAAGGACATTTTTATTGGAAGTGGTGACTCACACGAGATATTTTATCAAGAACTTCCTGTGAGAGAGCTTGCAGGGGGAAGTCAACCTGCACCCCTCCCCCTTAATAATAGGACGCCAGCTCAATAAATATTGAGCTGGCGTCTGAACCCTAGTTCTTTGAAGTATGTGTGAGTCGGCGGTAGTATAAACGTGAGCCGACATAAGGCTGATAGTAATGCTGAAGTGTAGATAGAACCATAGGTCGGCAAAGTAGTGTGGAGCTCACTCAGACTCACCCAAGAAATATATTTTGCGCTTAGAGCTCACTCGGACTCAGATTCACGAAAATTTATCTCTACCGGACTCACTCGGACTCCGATTCACGAAAGAAAATTTTTTTCAAACCGGCTCACTCGGACTCAAGCTCACCAAAATATTGCTCACACGGACTCACTCAGACTGAGACTCACGGCTCAATCTGAGCCTGAGTGAGTCGACTCATGAGTGAATTTGCCGACCTATGATCGCAATAAAAACACAGAGAGACAGGCTAGAAAAAACACAGCATATCCACGGAGTGAATGATGATGAGTGGGCGAAGCTGCGGAGGTTCATCGGTAAACCGTGAATCTTCCGTGAATTCTGCCCATTACATCATCACCGACGTGAGATCGGGCGCGTTTGTACTAAAGTTCGATGAGAGTTATGACGACTTGCAGCTCACTTAATTTTACATGTACGCTGTGAATTTTCATTGTTTAGAAAGCCATTGCTTTAGAAACAGCTAGCGTCTTTCGTTAACAGCTGGCGTCTTTTTCGTTTGGCTTAGAAACATCTGGCGTTCTTTCGTTTGCTTGTACAAAACATCTGGCGTCTTTCGTTGGTTTATTTCATCAATCACGGCGTTTTGAACAAAAATTTTTATTGTTTAAAATAACGCACAGGAGAAACTTCAACCAGGCACTACCTTGGAGGTAAACAATGGCTGCTAATGGGAATGAGAGACAGAAGAAGTCCGGCTTTTAGCTAACACTTACACTTCTACTTCTACTAACGTTTCCTACTGGAACATGCCAATGGCTGCTAATGGGGAATGAGAGACGAAGAATTCGGCTTTTAGTTAACGCGCAGCGCTGCGAATTTTTTATTGTTCAACAACGCACAGGAAAAATCTCCCACCGGCACCACCTTGGAGGTCAAGCGTAAGACTAGTTACGCACATACGACTACGAGGGACGAACGGGGCCGCCTTAAGGAGCTTCGCCCCCTAAAACGATGCAGGCGTTGACAGTCAACTAACGTTTCTTTTCAAAAAGACAAAGCGTCCCTGGGATTTTTGTGCTATTCCCCAACGCTATGTACTACTCTGTGCTATGAGACAGCAGTAGTGCACTTATACGACTGGACTACGGTGCTCATGGAGCCGTTGAACGCTTGAAAAGTGCATGAATACCATCGTAAACGACCTACTCAAACGCGCTGGGATCCCCTCAAACTTTTTTTCAGATTGCTCACTAAGCTCTATAGAGGCTGATAATGGTGGTCAGGAGGAATTATGGAAAATAATCAATAGTTTGTGTCTTTTAACCTAATATGCCACCTGAAATTTTTACGCTGGCTATCTGCCACACAACAAATACACGTAAAGTGACATTTTAGGGCACGCTGTTGACCACTGACTGACACCAGCTTAGGAGTTTCGGCCATTTCGGCGGTGACCGTAAAGGTCGCTTCAAATACTCATTCAAATACTCATAGGCATTAAAACACTCATAGCAGTTTAAACGTCCCCTGAAAACAAAATTGAAACCTCGAGATGTATGTGTTGTTTGATCGTTCTGTATAGCTGGACACTTCTGACCGATTAGTAGCGGCGAACGTTTTAAAATAAGCGTGAGTGCTCATCTGAGTTGGCAGCACCTCGAGAATCGCCACTGGTATGACGTAGGTTGGGACCCCGTGTGATGTTCCACGACTAAAGCGAGTATTGTAGACGTAAAAAAAATCACAGCATATCCACGGAGTGATGTTGATGAGTGGGCGAAGCTGCGGAGGTTCATCGTAAACCGTGATCTTCCGTGAATTCTGCCCAGTACATCATCACCGACGTGAGATCGGGCGCGTTTATACTAAAGGTTCGATGAGTTATGACGACTTCCAGCTCACTTTAATGTACATGTACGCTGTGGAATTTGTCATTGTTTAGAAACCATTGCTTTCGAAAACATCTGGCGTCTTCGTGTTAAGCAGCTGGCGTCTTTCGTTTTGCTGTAGAAACAGCTGGCGTTCTTTCGTTTGCTTTTACAAAACATCTGGCTTCTTTCGTTGGTTATTTCATCAATCAACGGCGTTTTGAACAAAATTTGTTATTGTTTAATGGCAGCAAAGGAGAAATCTCACCAGGCACTACATTGGAGGTAAACAGGGCTGCTAATGGAATGAGAGACAGAAGAAGTCGGCTTTAGCTAACACTTCCACTTCTACTTCTACTACGTTTCCTACGGAACAGCCAATGGCTGCTAATGGGGATGGAGAGACAGAAGAATCGGCTTTTAGTTAACGCGCACGCTGCGAATTTTTTATTGTTCAACAACGGCACAGAAAAATCTCCCCACCGGCACCACCTTGGAGGTCAAGCGTAAGACTGGTTACGCACTACGACTACTACGACTACGACTACGAGGGACGAACGGGTGCCGCCTTAAGGAGCTTCGCCCCTAAAAATTTGCGGGTCGCCACGACTGGCACCCGACGAGGGCTGTTGTTCTCCGCCCCTCTCGCTCTGTTGTCGGGCTACTCTCTAGGTGGTTGTGGCTGTTCACGCCAGGATTGCTTCTCTTGAGGAGACACGCTCTTGCGCCGCCGTGCGCGGGGCCTCCATTTGAAAACTGCGCTTTCAAAGTCACGAAAGATTGGCGCAACGTGATATTAGAGAGTTTTAGTGCCGGGGCCCCAAAGCGGCTTGCGTAGGTAAGCCCTTGCGTTCTTTGTATTCTCCGTGGATGAGGCTGGGAGTACAAAGGAACGCAAGAGCGTGCGTACGCAGGTGGCTTGGGGTCCCCGGCACTAAAAATCTTAT